>NC_143549.1:62510000-62663333 GCF_054136105.1 Typopeltis vanoorti | reverse complement strand
AACGTCACTTATTTACAACTAACATATTACGTCACTTATCTACATCTGATAACAACACACATTCAGGACACTGTCTTCGCTTCCCCCATTCACCTTCCCCCTATTTGGATCCTTATCACTAACCATCACCCACAGTTCCATAAGCATACCAAAACACAGGACCTGACGTCAATGACACATCTTCCCCAGGGAAATTTCAAACATTCAAACTCATGACGTCACACACACAATCACACACAATGACATCTTCATCTTATCAACCAATCATCACGTCACTATTCCTTATCTTATCTTGATCTTGATCTGGTTCAGAGTGCCTACACTACTACAGGCATCTTTTCTTTGATTATTGGGATCCAGCGATCTTTGACAGATTCCTGCTGAGCCCCAGCGTGGGCTGGCTGGTGGTGATATATCGGTCTTCTTGAGCTATTGCTGACCATTGCTTCGGGCAAATTCAGAGAAACGTAAGTTATCACAATTTCTCGGAACTCGAAGGGATACCATTGTAACAATAGCCAAAGGAACAATGAACATTTTTAAAAATTTTAAATTACCTCGTCTAGCTTTGCAAATAAAAAAAAAACTAATCTTATAACGCGATAGATCTGGTGCTTACAATTATGCTGGTATATAAGTTGAAGTGGATTGAAGTATTAAATCGCACAATATCCAACTTTAGGCAAGGACTACCTTGGACACGTCCGCTCCTTTCCGCAGCAGATAGGATAGAGAAAGAGAGACATTTTTCGATAGATATTTTTATTATTATTATTAAATATAACAATCTCATGTTCAAAAGAGCAGCCGGATTAATTGCGTTGACTTTCTCTACATTCAGCCAGAGAGGTTACAGAGACATTGGTTATTAAATGTAATATTTACAAAATTGAGGAAAATTACAAAGTCAGTTTTGTGATCGGTTCTACGCTTTGTTCTAGGCCATTATATTGCAGGAATATCTCTTCTACCTTGTTTTTGGAAGAAGGGAGAGGATACACTGCAGTTCTGTTGGAAACGAGACTATGACACAGTTTCCCCTGGTTAGTCAGGAATTGGTTCCTCTTATCCAACGTTAATTTGGATAAGAGGAACCAATTTCAGAAGAGGAGGACAGGGGGTGTGATTTTCAGTGATGATGATGCTGCTCGTAGAGAAGATATCGTCTCTCATTTTCTTTAGAGGCTTCGAGTAGGTGGTCGGTTGCTTCTCTAAGCGAAGGTATCATTCTATCTGCTCTTGTGTGTTCAACGTAAAAGTTATATACAGTATTACTACTTTGACACTGATAAAGAGATAATTGCAGATGGGATGGTGTTCTTGGACAATGAATCGTCTAAAAACCGTCCAGATCGTCTGCATATGGACAAGGTTCAAGTATTCGTCTTCTGGATGCAGCCTGCCACAGGATAGATCTTCAGTTGCCAAAGACGAACGGATCAACTTGTTGTTGACAGGAATCACTACATATAGATGTGAGGAATTGTCCAAGTTCTGTTGCAGAAGAGGCAATTCTCTGTTAATTCGGAATAAAATTTGTTTAGTGAAGTAGCTGTGAAGAGGGCGTTGTGCCCCTTTCTCCACTGTACGACAGCGTTAGACATAATCGCCCTAATTCTGCAAGACAGATTCCACTTAATCAAGCTTTGCTGAGATCAGGAAGGTTCGGTTGTGAAGTTGGCTGCTGTGTTTTTCGATTAAAAATTCATACACTTTGTGCATGTTGAATGTGTCGAATGTCAACACAGTGCTGCTTGTTTTATATGTATGTGCTGGGTTTTCTGCTGTTGGTTCTTGACGGCCTCCTTCAGATGCAATATCTGGCATGGCTGTCTGAAGTGCAGAGTTTATGTTGTACGTCTGATTCCCAAAGTGGAGAAGGAGAGGGAGAGATCTCTGGTGGCAAAGGAGAAGATATATTCCAGTCTCTTTATGCAGCTATAGGAAATGTAGAAATCAAGCTTTGTCCTCCAATATGAAGAGGAAGACGGGGCTTGTAGAAGAGATACTTCGTTTTGTTCCATATAAAGCAGTAAATTTCTGATTGTATTTTCACAATGAAGTGTTCTAGCGGAGCTAGCATTTTAAATGTATTTCAAAAGACACTAAAGGCTATTTGGTTGGTAATTATCGCTCTTCCTCTGACGGAGGCAGCGGTTCCTACTACTTTCAGCTTTACCAGTACTTGCTTGAAACCTATACTACTTTCCAATTATTATCCATATAGGAAGTTCTGGTTTTTAAGTGAATTCCCAGGTATTTGTTACCCTCTGCAGGGAGGTAACAAGATATTATTAATTTTTACTTTCCTGCGAATTTGTTATCCAGTGGCCAGACAAAGGGGAGTCAGTTCAGCTTCTCCATTTTCCACACCACAGTCATGTTGTTTTATATATTTTTAATTTGCCTCCTGAAGCTGTGTTGTTATTCTTGGTATGCTCCATCTGTGTTAGAGAAATTCTTATTATGGAGGGCAATAAAAGTAACATCATCAGCATATGCTGTTAAGGTTATACTTTATAAAGGAGATTAGTACGTGTTGGCCTAAGTAACATATCTAATCGACTCAAAAGAATATATTGCAATATAGTATAAAGAGGACCAGAAAGCGGTCAGCTTTGTTTAATTCTCTGCTGTATGGTATAGATATGGTGATGCTGTTTGTCTTCTTACAAAAGTAAGAGTTAATGTATTGTATCTTAATGGCCTGAATGATGCCTAGGCTAAAACCTAAAGCTTCTAAGCAACTGAAAAGGTAGCGATGTTCAATGCGGTCAAAAGATTTTTAATGGTCAAATGTTACAAGGTCCAATAATTTCACTTTTGTAGTTAGCTATGACGATCAGGTCCCTTCATAAGGTTTAAGTTTATATGGATAGATCGTCCTGAGCTAGAGTATCTCTGGTGCCTAACTACGATTTCCTTCAGAGCAGGCTTAAGTCTGTTGGCAAAGACTTTTGAGATTATCTTACAGTCAGTGTTTATAATGGAGATTATTTTTGTTACGACTCCTCTCTTTGGAATAAACAATAACCGATGTTGCCATACTGAGTGGTAAGTCTTTGGTAGTGACTCTAGAATTCACTAAGAATTCTAGTGAATTCACTATTCACTTAGTGAATAGTGTTTATTTCAATATTTATTCTAAATATTGAAAGAAACAATATTTGGAATATTGTTTATCCCAAAGACAAAGACTTAAAAAATTAGGAACACTGGTGATCCATCTCCATTATAAACATTGACTGTAAGATAATCTCAAACGCCTTTGCCAACAGACTTAAGTCTGCTCTAAAGGAAATAATAGATAAGCACCAGAGATACTCTAGCTCAGGACGATCTATCCATATAAACTTAAATCTTATGAATATAACTGATCATCATAGTTGACAATAATGAAACTATGGGAGACTTGGTCAAAGCTGTTCCCAGAAGGACTGAAAAAATTCAGAAGTGAGCCCATCTATGCCAGGAGATTTATCTTTTGGTAAAGAGATGGTGGCAGTTGTCAAATCATGCAGCATAATACGAAGTTCTGTCTTATGCTGCATCGCTGATGAGAGAAGATTGTAGAAGATTATGAGTAACACCTTTAATTGATATATAATCTTCTCCAATGTGAAAACATTGGGGAAGATTATACCAGTGGCATCGAGGGAGCTTGCATTAACTTAGTATAAGTTATCCTAATATTCCAGGACGTATAAGAGGATTTCATTATGTATTTCTATAATGCTTTCACTATCTGTTGTTATACCCAAAATACTATTGAAGTCTTGTTGGTTTTTCCAAGAGAAAATGTACTTTTTGAATGTGTGCCTGTGAAATTTATGTGCCTACTTCGTGCTTGTGACCGTATGGTGGCTTCTAGGACTGGCTCAGGATGACCACTTAGCAAAAATATTTTGTACCAACCTATGCAGGAAAAAGGTACTAAAAAAATCTGAAAAAAAAAACTAGATTTTTACGTAACATTTTATGTAAATAAGGTAACACATTAAATTTTCAGTTATTTAATATGCTATTTACATATATACAGTGGTTCCCACTCATAATCAATACAATGGAAGTATTTATTCATCATTTTTTGCAGATTTCGCTAAAGTAATTAACTCTTCAGAAATGGTAAAACCTGTAGCTGATGAATGTTTGAATTTTTCTTTTGTCAAAAGGAGTCCATTCATCAAGGGAGTTTGTAGTTGATTTCTTATTTTATTCTTATTTATTGTCGCTGCTGAAAATATTCTTTCAGTTGTTGCTGATGAATGAGGAGGGCACAGTGCAGCTTTAATTAATGTTAAATTAGGAAACCTTTGTTCTCGAGGCTGTGTATGGCGCTTACATCCTCTGCGTTTGGTCGCTCGATGTTTGACTTAAATTCAAGTCTAGTCACCGACTGGAGGAACTCTTCTAAGCCTTTCATTTCTTCTACCGGTTCACGAGGTTGTCGATCTCCAGCATGGGCAAGCGGATTTTTTCTCCCGGAAACTCAAGAAACTTGACCGTAGTACCCACATTATTTCGATAGTGACATATCTTTTAGGGTTAGGTACCAAGAGATGGCAGTGATTTTTTGCCACTCTCTCTCTTCATCGGTGGCTGCTATAATTAGTGATAGACGTTGGCCAGTTATCTCTTATTGGCCACTGGTGGAGATTGAACTGCCCACTCAGTCTCCAAAAGCTAGATAGGCTATAAAGACCTCGCCTACTCCCTATACGGTAATAAAAAGCGTCAGATAATTTATTTATTTTATTTACATTTGTTCTCCTACGACATTTTTCATTTAAAAAACTTTATGCCAAAAAACATGAATTCTTGACCTTTTTCAATGCTTCTACAATCTTCAATAGTTGCCATTCTCAATTAAGCTCTTCATAACTATTTGCCTAAATAATATTAAGAAAATTTATAGCAAGCGACATTATACTATAAAAACAGTCCGATTTACATATTTCAGGATTCAGCTTCCCTAAACTTTTTAATACAGGATATTTCAAATTTATTCATTTGAAAACTTGGCTACAGAACTCAACATAGGACAAACATTTCACCTTGAAGTGTCTTATGACTCTTTCTGGTACTTCACTCTTATCTAAACTTATTAGCAAGTCTTCCATTCTCGCCCCTAGATATACATTTTCTATGTCTAAAAATTTACCATTATCGGCTGGATTTATCTTTTCAATTGGTGTTTTGTAACATATTATGATTTCATGAAATATTTCATTATCATTTTCATTTTATCTCCTACTGATGAAATTAGAAAATGAAGGCGATATCCAGTGCCATGGTAATCTAAATTTCAATGAAATTTATGAAATTTTTATGTCCTAAGTTTTAAATCTGGAGCACAATTTTTACATAATGGAGTCCAAATTACGCTGTATATCAATAAAAGGTGTTACTCATTAAAATATTTAATTTTCCCACTTTTTTTTTCATTGTTGTAATAATCTTATAACGCGCGAAAAGTGTTTGAACAGCGAAAAATTATTTTTTCATTGGCAAATGTCAGTCATTTTGGGGGACACCTGTAACCCCTAGGTTGTGCGTTCTCAGATGGCGGATTGTGGAATGCCTCCTAGAAATGGGTGGTAGGAGGGAAATGAAATACCTCCTCTGGACCAGCATGTATGCAACAGAGGAATGGCAAGCCGGCTGCATTAATTGCCTAAAATCTTTAAAGATGAATCAGTCAGCGAATAGAAGCAGAAATAATGCTACCCCGTACGGGAGAGCCTACGTGCCTAACTTTAGTCCACATAAGCGAGAGAAGACAGCTGTGTGGAACATAAACTGCTTGTATAATATTTCCCCCATCAACATGAGAACGTTGTCCAAACTGGCAAATTAAAACTGATAGCGAGGGAGAATGTGAACTGTTTAAATGGGAAATAGTGGGAGTTGCAGAGACCCACTGGACAAGCAACGGAAAAATTGACAAACGAATGCAAACATATTTTACTCAGGAAGGAAAGATAATCATCACAAAGAAGGTGTAGCGCTAATCATTTAAAAATGACTCCTGAGATCAATAGTTGGTGTAAGACCAATTTCTCTAGAATGATCTCAGTAAGATTGAAAGCAAAAGAAAAAGGAATATATATATACTGTATATATATATATATATAAATAATATAAGTTTATGCCCCAGACCAATCACATGAAGAGGAGGAATATAGCCAATTTCTTTAACAACTGCATGAAGAAATCAGGCGAACAAGTACAAGAGATATTCTGATTATTATGGGAGATTTTAATGCAAAGATCGGTGAGTACTCTGAAGGTAAAGCAGAAGTAATTGGAAAATTTGGTGATGAGAAGATGAATGAGAGAGTAGAAGACTTGATTAAATTTTGCAAAATAAATCAACTGTTAATGACAAATACCTTATTCTACCACAAACCACAACACAAATACACCTGGACATCACCAAACAATGAAATCAAAAACTGTATAGACTATATAATCGTTAACAAGAAATGGAAACAATCCATGCAAAATGTCAAAACATTAAAAATGATTGAGATGGATACAGACCATGAACTACTATCAGCCAAACTATAAATCAGTTTCAAAAGAAAGAGAATAAATTACCAAACACAAATGAAGATGGACATCTCAAACCTAAATGATAGCTTGACAAGACCTAACTATCAGAGAACATTAAAAGAAAATTAAATAATCTTGCTTTAGATACAGTATTGGAGTCTTGGAAAAAAGGTAAAGAAATTATTAATGAAACAACAACAAATCACCTGGGCTACGAGAAAAGAGTAAATAAAGATTGGCTTACACCAGAGATTCTGGACTTATGGGAGAAAAAAAGAATATCCAAAACTAATCTCTCAAAAGACGATAATGAAGAAAAGAGAATATGATACAGAAATTTGAAAAAATAGACAAAAAAATGCAGATTAGCAAAAATCACATATTTAGAAGAAAAGCGTGAATATGTGAAGAAGCATTCAAAAAACATGACTCCAAGACCAATTATGAAATAATTAAAGAGATAACTAAAACATACTTACCCAACTCAGTTTCAATATTGCAAAAAGATGAAAACCACAAGTAGCCGTGAAACAATAAAAGAAATATGGACTAATTAATCATTTTAAAGAAACATTTGCAGCTGAAGAAAGCATAGATCAAGACGCCTTCAACCTAGAAGAAATTTCTGATATAAAAGACATACTAAATACAGAAATACATAGAGCACTCAAACAAATGAAAAGTAATAAAGCACCATACATAGACAACATTCAAAAAGACCTTTTAAAAAAAAGGGGTAGAAACTATAGTAAAGTACCTAGGGGAACTATTCAACAAAATACTAAAGAAATTAAATTTATCAACAGAATGGAAAACAGGCCAGATCATACCCATCCACAAAAAAAAAAAGGAGATGCGAGATCCTGAACTAACTATAGACCTATCACCCTTCTAAGATTTTTTTTTCACTATATAATTTAAGGAAATTACAACGTACTAGAATATATATTAAAATAAATTTTAATATATTTCAATATTTCGGCAACGTCACGTTGCCATTTCCAAGAACTTAAGTACAAGACACGTGCACACAGGTACAACAAAACAGTAAGTGAGGAAGAAGTAGGAAGCTATTATTTCTCCTAAAGTCCTGATTGTGCCCTCTAGCTGGAAATGTTGGTATTCTTGGGCGATTGGGCTGCAGGTCTTCTGATGTAGGTTTCCAAAATTTGAGGAAGTCTCATGCAGCCAAATTTGTTGAGGTTTGGATCGTTTCTTAGGGCTGAAGCTGATTCCATGAAAAGCCTTTCATATCTGAATTTGCTACGGTGTATTATCCTGGCTTTCTTCCACCGTATTCTATGGCAGATATCCAGGGCATGGTCAGCAAGACCAGAGTGGCTGTATGGGTGAAAACGGATGTAGTCCTTGTGTTTAATTTAAAGCATACTTATGAATAGTTATCACTACAGACAGAGAAGAAAAATTAGAAAATATCCTGACCAAGCTGCATCAAACAAGTAACAAATATGATATGAAAATCAATTTTAGTAAAGTAAAACTAATGGTAGTAGATAGAAAAAGAGAAGTAATCCAAATGAAAATAGGAATGAGTAATATAGAACAAGTAAAGCAGTTCAATTACTTAGGATCAATGACCACTGAAGATCCAGATTATTTCGAAACCATCAAACACAAAATCAATAATGGATGGAAAACAATTGGCAGACAACAAAAAATATGGAACAATAAAAGATTAAGCAAAGAACTCAAATTAAAGATATATAAAACAATGACAATTCCCACAGTACTCTGTGGCTCAGAATGCTGTATCTTAAGAAAAAAAGAAACGGATAAACTCAATGCTTTTGAATGAAATGCCTAAGAAAAATCAATAGAACAAACTGATAGAACGAAAAACAAATCAAAAAGTGAGAGAAACACTTAACTTTAAAGAAACAATAATTATTGCACTAAAAAGAGCCAACTAAGCTGGTTTGCGCAGGTTTGAAGAATGAAGAATTGAAGAACATCCCAGTAGAGGAGGACCAAGAAGGAAATGGATTGACTACATTAAAGAAAGCACCCACTTAAACGCCATAATGGAACTTCATACAAAGACAGCAGACGGTAAGAAATGGCGAAAATTCGTCTTTGAGGAACCCATGAGCGGAAGAGAAGAATGCCAGTCGGATTGCATGAGTATGGGATCAGGGTAGGGGGAAGAGAATGTTAACAAACAGTGAGAGGGGAGGAAAAAAAGAGAAATCATGCTTGTGTCACTGAATGTGACATATGCAGAGGTAGGAAAAGAGAAAAATATTAAACTCATATGTCTAACTCTCATGTTCTTGTTATTATTATTATTATTAAAAAATCAGCAAAATCAGCTAACGCCTTTTTATTCCCGTATACGGGAGTAAGCGAGGCCATTTAGCCCTATCTAACTTTTGGAGACTGAGTGGGCAGTTCAATCTCGACTGGTACCAATCAGAGATAGATGGCCCAAGGCTATCACTAATTAAGCGGTTCGCAGTGAAGAGAGACGGCTCAACATGTGCCGCCATCTCGTAGTCCCTAACCCTAACAATATATATTTAATGTCTGAAATAATGTGGGTTTACAGGACGAAAAACCCGCTTTCCCGTGCCAGAGATCGACTAACTCGGGAACCGGTCGAAAAAAGGCTTAGAAAAATTTCCTCTAGTCGCCGACTAGACTCGAAACCAAGTCTTCCTTCGTGCGGCCACGCCGTGGTTGGCAAACGCCATATCCACTGAAAGCACTAGATCTGTTGGTGAACTTAGTAGAACACTAAATATAAAAAGTAGTAGATCTAGTACGAAAGTACTAGTGGTCGGGGCGAATTCTCCATGCTTGCTATGCTTGCTGCGCAAGCCCGTTACGGGAGAAAGAAGTAATATTTATTTTTAATAAATGCATGCATTTATAAGCATTCCATTTAGGGTTTTATTTTTGTAGACAGAAGAAGTCTTAAGCCGCGGCAATAATTGAACTTTACGTTGTGTATCGAGGGCCGATTGCTTGCTCATCTAGTCAAAGCTACATTGGCTTGCTTGGTTGTGGGAGCAAGCCAATGTAGATTTGACTAGATGAGCAAGCAAAGCTACATTGGCTTGCTTGGTTGTGGGAGCTTCAAGGTCCTCACAGCAGCACTGTGATTACATGCGCGTGCATAGCCATTTCCGTTCCCTTCACCTTGTCTCACTCTATTGTTTAAACACAGGCTATACGCAGTCAAAGTAGCTCTAGCCAGTGAGCTTCAGTCAGCCTTTACAAGTGTGCGTGTTGCTTGGAAAATTAAGTTACAACCAACTTTTTATGACGATGTTATTGACCAGTTCATAAAGAAGAACCATAGGGTAGAATTTGTATTCAAGTAGGTCAGCTAAATTGAAAAAGATAGAATATCATTTGTAAAGTAAATGTTGTATTTGTATGATTAAATGTACATAAATTTCTAAATATATAGTTTTAAATGGTCAGTAATTCATTATTCCTGCTAATCAGACATCAATCACAACTCTCACTCCCTGAATGATAACAAGAGCAAGCGTATATTTCAAGACCAGAATTCTCCCCAGTTAATGGTATTCACACTGAACTGGCTCTATTTTGAAGTAAAAACCTTCATTTTAGCCTTAAAGAGTGACCACCAATCATAGTCTGGTTGGGAAATAGGCATGTCTCTGATGAGAGTAGCGATATAGTTTTTGGAGGTTTTGAAATATTCTGTGTCCTATAGTAAGCTGTTATTAAAGATCCAGTATGCTCCTCCTTTGTAGCCAGAGATTCAGATGTTTAGAAGGATAGAATTATGATTTGATGCATCAGATAGAAGAAATGTAATGCCGTTATGAGATAATGGATGCATGGTATATAGCACACCGTAACCGTTATAGTGCGCTTGCAGGACCACCTTTGGCTATCTAGTAGAACACTTTTTCATGCGGGTGTCAGTGTCTGAAGATATCAATCAGCTCATATTTACTGATTACATTAATTACAGTAGCCGAATTAGTAACAATGGATGTTTCTGGCATCGATATCTGTCCATTGTAGGATCTAGAGCGTAGTTGAAATCCTCTGCCAGTATGAGGCGATTCCCATTAATATTGCTGCGGTGATTTTGAATGAAATCTAGTGCCAGCACTACAAACTGTTCATCACTTGGTATATATAACACATTAGTTATATGTATTCTCTTCTCAGTCTAAGTTTTAATGATTGCATAAATTGCACAACCCGGAAGGGTATAGACGACGATCCGTAATTTTAGAGAGGATTTTTGGTGGATACTAAGAGTGACTTCTGATCCATGAAATTTTAACACAGGAGAGCGGTGCATGGTATATGGCCAGTGCAGTTGTGAATGTTTTTTTTTTTTTTTTTTTTTTTTTTTTTTTTTTTTTTTTTTTTTGTGGCCTGGAAATTTGTTTCCTACAACATAACTGAACTGTTTCTGGCCGTTGGGCAAGGATATGCTGCAGGACGAGCCTGTTTACCTGCAGTGGTGCGATACATTCTCTTTTATTTAACAGAGAAATGTTACTAGTGTGCACATGACGTACTGATTTTTTTTTGCTGGAATGATGCTCCTCGTTTACTTTAAGGATAATTACGCTGCTGCTGTGATTGTTGAGTCTATTGACTCAATAGACTCAACAATCTTAAGCAATATACTATTTTTCTCAAATTAATGGGTTTTTTCCCTTGCAAAAACAGTTTTTAGTTCTTTCAGCTGAGTAATTAGACCACTGACGTAGATTGTGTGGTTATAAGCTGTGAACAGTTTTTATGATGAGTCTCGAACTATTTTAAGGATGCTCTGAAGCTAGTCAGCTGTCAGTCGATCTTCAAGGTAAGAAAGACCCATTTTCAGGTTCTTCTTCGTAATCTGAGAACTCAGAAAAGTCTATCTTATCATTCCCTTCTACAGGTTGTTGAGAGAGTTTTAGAATGCTTGGAGGCAGAAGATTTCTAGTTCACATGCTGTGGTTATCTTTGGTTGTTTAGGTGACACGTTTCACGATTTTTTTGTATTACTATTAACTAGCGATTGTTCGTTATTTTGCTCATGTGGTTTTGTCGCTTTTCTGTTTTCTGCTTCCTTTTCTTTATGTTGCTTGTTGATGATGCAGGCAGAAGTTCTTTCGAGCATAGAGTTTCTTTAGGCTGTATTTGTTGTTGATTCCTCGATGTTTGGTGGAATGTTTTGCATATGAAGGGTTAATCTTTCCTGGAAATGATATGTCTTTATTGGTTTAATTTTTTTTTCTGATCCTCAAGCGATGGTGGCATTTAAGTTGTCTCATTCTACAATGTATAACGATTTTCTTAGATGGGCGACTTCATATCAGTAAAAGCATCGTGCAGCCACGGTGATAAAGGAGGTATGTAAGCTACTACGTCCATTACTTTATTTAATAATTTCTGATACAAAGGCGATTGAATAGTCACCAAACTGAATTAAAGCCTATCTTCTAAAAACTCTTCATCTTGGCAACTAGGCTTAGAGGTAGAGGTTCGCAGTGTTCTGATTTTGCTCGATACTGCGCCATATTTTAACTAGGACGTTAAAATAAAATGTTAAAAACTTCCTTGTTAAAATAAAATTAAGATTACCACCTAAATGGCTATAAGTAACAAGAACAGAAAGAAAAATTGAAACGTTTGTTTATAAAACTAGACTATTGAATGACACAAATGTACAATGGCTATATGAACAAAGAATTAACCAATATTTAGATAAAATAAAACAAAATGAAGAAATAGAAATAGAATGGCTTAATATAAAAACGATACTAAATGCAGCAGCAAATGAAAGCTTAGGAAAGACCAAAAAATTCAATAAAAGAAAAAAACTGAAGATCTGGGATGATACAATCAAAGAAATAATTAAAAAGAAAAATGAAGCCTATCACAAATGGTTAAAGCAGTAAAAGATTAGAAGATGAAATAGAATATAAAAGAATAAGAGCCACAGCTAAAAGAGAAGTCAGAAAAAGACATAGAGAATCATGGAATAAATTTGTTTCTAATTTAGAATATGATTTATATAAAATAAGACCCAATGTATATAAGATTTTGAAACACCTAAATGCAGATACCAAAGAAAACATAAAACTAAACACTGAATTAAAATTAGAAGAATTTCTAAATTACTACACAGAACTGTGGACAGACAAATATTTTAAAAAAGACAACTGCCAAACAATTAACGAAAATGAAAAGGAAATAACTGAAGAAGAATTAGAAATCAGCCTGAAAGAAACAAGAAACGGAAAATCACCTGGAGAAGATAAGCTAGGTTCAGAACTATATAAATACGCAGGAACAAGATTCAAAAAAAGACTCTTATTATTTTTAAATAAAATTTACTCAACTGGTATCCCCTCAATAGAATGGAAAAAAGCAATTGTGATTCCTATCTTTAAGAAAGGTAATAGAGATGACCCTAAAAACTATAGAGGTATCAGTATACTAAATTCCTGTTACAAAATATATAGCAGAATCTTAAATAACAAACTAATGAAATGAAATATACTTTATTCTAGAGGTACAAAATGGATTTAGAAAAGGACGATCATGTATAGACCCAGCCTTTTGCCTAAAATTAATAGTAGAGAAAAGAAGAGAATATAATTTGAAAACACATATTGCATTTATTGACTTTGAAAAAGCATTTTACAAAGTTAAAGGAAACATATTATTTAACATATTAAAAGAAAGACAAATACCAAATAATATCCTAAAAGCATCACCATGTATATATGAAAATAATCAAATACAAATAAGATTAAATCACGAGCTATCATATACAAGAGAGATAAACCAAGGGGTCCGACAGGGATGTCCCCTCCCAGCAACTCTTTTTAATATCTATTTAAATGAAATAATAATTAAATGGAGTAAACCTTTACACCAAGGAATTAAACTTTCACCTACAGTTAACTTAAACACTCTCCTCTTTGCAGACGACCAAATAATAATTACAAATTCTGAAGATAACTTACAGAAAGCTATTTTAAATCTAAATGAGATATCCAAAGATTATGGTATGATAATATCAACAGAAAAATCAAAACCTATGGCCTTTAAAAGACAAGATCCAGCAAGAACTAAAATAGTAATAGATAACAAGATCTTAGAACAGGTGAATTCATTTAACTACCTAGGATGTATGATCACATATGGAAATGAAAAAGATATAAACATAAAAATTGAATAATAGGTGTAATTAACTCTATATTTAAACCAAACCTAGTTCAAAAAAAACAAAACCAGGCTAAAAGTATATAATACATTAGCCTTACCGGTCTTAATATATGGAAGCGAAATCTGGACAATAAAACAAAAAGACAAACAAAGATTAACAACAGCAGAAATGAAGTTTATGAGAAAAACTGCAAAGTATACCCTATTTGATCACAAAAGAAACGAAGATATTATGAAAGAATTAAACCAAGAACCAGTAATAGAAAAAATTAAAAAATATAAACATAAATGGATGGAACACATTCAAGGAAAGAAAACAGAAAGATTACCAAAACAAGCCTTAAAGTACAAGCCATTAGGAAAAAGAAAACCAGGACGTCCTCTTAAACGATTCAACGATGACTTCTAAAGCCGAAACAGGCCATGGTAGGCCTAAATCCTTGATATGTATGATGATGATGATGACTGCGCCATATTTTGAGAGAAGTCCGAGGCGGATTCGGTGAATTATTTCCAGAAGGACATTTGATACCTTTACTTTTGTAGGAGCAAGCGTGATAAGTGTTAGTACCAATGTATATTCCTGTTTCAATTAATATTTCAGACCCCGATGTATTGTTGCATTACATCTGTATTCAGGAACTCGTGAAATATAGGTTATATTTTTCAGTGGGCTATGCTGTGAAACTTGCTTCTAAATATTTCTCTGATTAAGTATTTTGTCACAGGATATGCGGTTGGTTGCATGTACATTTGTATGAGCATTAGCAGTTCTGGTAATAGAAATTCTCGTGGGTCTGACATTTTCCGGTTGTTTTCGGTAGGACTGCGTTGGGTGTCTTTTCTGAGGTTTGGAAGTTCATGAGACCTTTGATCATCTCCTGCTGAGAAAGGGCAGGAGACTATTGATAGCGATGATTCATCACTTGGTCCATTGCTGTGAGTAAGGCTCTGGCTGACGTTGTTGCAATCTTGTGACCCTTGACCAACTCCTGCTGAACAAGGGCGAGGGATTCTTGTTGGTGGTGAAACATCGGTGTTGATTGAACTTCTGCTGGTCATTACTTCTAGCGAATTCGGGGAAATCGTAAGCTATGACTACTTCCTGGAAGTCGAAGGTATACTGTTGTAGCGATAACCAAGTAATAATAATAAAAAACTAGAATGACTTTGTCTAATTTGACGTATTTAAAAAAAAAAACTAAGTTTACAGCATGATAGATAGGTGCAGATATAAAACTTTATGCAGATATAAAACGTACCTGAAAAACAAAACCGCACAAAAACAAACTTAAAGCAGGAGCATATATATATATATATATATATATACAGGGTGTTCGGGATAAATTTGACAGTTTCGTAAGGAAAAAGAAAATCTTCTATTAAATTTAATGAATTGACAAAAAAACATTACAGGCAGAGTTAATTACAATACTATCAACAAGATTTCCTCAAAATAACCACCATTAGCATCGATCACAGCTTCAATTCTGCTTCGGAACCTCGAACAAGCTGATGCTACAGTCTCCCTGGGAAGGGCCGCAAAAACTGTTTTAATTTTATCCATTAACTGGGCTTTTGTATTACTGGAAGTGCGATTGGTGTCTTTTTCAACTGCGCCCCATACAAAATAATCCATGGGGTTAAGGTCTGGGGAGTTTGGAGGCCAAACATTTGGACTGGTGAAGTCTTAGAAATTTTCAGACAACCATTTTTGACTTTTCCCAGAGGTGTGGCAAGGGGCCGAATCCTGCTGCCATACATACGGCCTACCATTGGCTACCCTTGTTATCCAGGGCTTGACTACAGTTAGCAACTCCACGAACAAAGCCCGAATTCCAATGTCAGGGTTCTTCAACACCTGTTCCTGCAGATTTGCGAGGAATTCTGCTGTACGAACGCAATCAGATCGTCTGCTAGGGATCTTTCTTCTTGCTACATCCTCGTAGTCACCATTGCAAGTCTCTAGTTCATGCCTGATTGTTTTTACTGTATTCAGGGAGCATTGGGCAGCAGTCGTAATATCCTTATTTTGATGGCGGGCACGAATCATCATGATACAAGTTATTCTCTTCCATGATTCAGGTGGGTTCCAGCTATCCATCCTTTCTGACATCTTGTATATGAACGAAGAAGGGTCCAAACTTTTAAATGAAGAGAAGTGTGTGTTAATACATGTAACTTACGGAAAAATATAATTAATTATAAATATGTCAAATTTATCCCGAACACCCTGTATATATATATATATATATATATATATATATATATATATATATATATATATATATATATATATATATATATATATATATATATATATATATATATATATGAAACAGCGTTATAACCGAAAGAATAAAAAGTTTTTTTTAGTATGTGATGGCTTTGTGAAGATAAGCTAACTGGAAAAGACAGTCCCCCACATGATGAGGAAACTGGCTCGACCGGAAATCGGAATAGGATGAAAAGTACGATGGAGTGAATTTAGAGCTTTTTTTTCGGATAATAATTCGAGACTGTGTTTTGATAGCATTGAAGTTCAGTAATTATCTTCACCCCATTTGAGAGCTGTGAGATCAGTGTTTGTTATGAAATATCGAGGCTTGAATAATTTCAGCACTAAGCGGTTCCGTGAACAAAGAAGTGGAATAGAAAGTAAAATCATGAACAAAACAATGAATATGATTTGAAATTATAGAGAGATATGGGCAGTAACATTTATGAGGATGAGAATACAGAACCTTGTGGTACTCGAACATGAATAAAGAAAGATCATGAAAATAATCATGTATTTGGACAGATGATGAATGTCCAGAGAGGAACCTTGTAGTCAAATCACAGAAGGGTAGAATGAGAAACCATTAGATAGTCCATAGTGCAATACTTTGATTACTGACACACACATGCCTTGAAAATATGAAGTTCAAATACCTAATTTTTTTAAAAAATCATCTCATGGCTTGTGTCAAACTTGGGTAATGTCATCGAGAAGGACTTCTGTAGAACAAGAGTGGTTACATTCATATTAGTGACCAGCAATCAACTGATGAATCTCGAAATCCTGTTTCTAGTAGTTAATGAAAGGAACTGCTTTTCTAGGCATTTCTTTGACCGGTTCCCAATTTGAATCTTTGGTGGTCTAGGCAAGTAAATTTCTTCCCTCAAACTTGGATGAATAATTCATTATATAAAGAAAATTCCACCATTAAATACACACTATTTCAGATGGTATACAGTGGTTGATTTAGGAACCATGAGGTGATGGCAGTTGTCTGCCATACTCTCCATTCCAAACCACTGGTGGCCATGGGCTAGCTATGTCTGTTTGGTAAGGTCAGATTTAGGATGCTTTCCAGTCTTCAAAAAAGTTAATGAGGGCTAAACATCCATTTCCTTTGGGGGAATAAAAGGCATTAGGTGATGATTTTTTCTGTGATGAGATAGAAGCTAGTTGCTTCTCTTTGATAGATGACTATTACATCTCTTTTTAGTGACATGTGGATAAACACTTGATTACATGCTGTTGGATAAATGACAGATGAGTAAGGGGAATTTCTATAATTGAAGAAATGAAGAATGAATATTTTTCATTTCTGAATAAATAAACTTATTAATAGGAACGCTTCTGAGGATTTTTCTTATATCCTAATGGTGCAAGATCAGAGGAAGCAGCATGCTTTAAGCAGGTTTAGGAATTTAGGTAGCAATTTACCTTGGTCAAAACTAGAAAGCTAAGGAAAAGACTGATTCCAGGAGGTCTGCTCTTAGTATCGGAAGATATTGTCATGGGACCATCGGGATTTAAGAGAGATTGAGACAAAGGTAGGCAATAGTTAATCCGCACAGCCTAAACTAGGGAGCAGAAAGCAGAACCACGTTTTGAGTAGAAAAGATTTGTTCCTCTACTGCAGGCAGATCTGCACACCCAGATTCCATGGGGGGATGAAGATGTGGTGGAGATGATCCAGAGACAAGTGACAAAGATTGTAGCAGGTATATAAAATGTTCCTTATGAGAACAGCTGAAGGTCTCTGAGATTCAAAATCTTGATTAGAGAAAATGAGGAGACATGATAGAAGCATATATATCATTAAATTGGTTTAAAGGACTGATGACGTTTTTCAGTACATGGTAGGAAGGGAGAGAATGAGGGATGACCCATGGAGACTGTGTAAGAGCATGGTTAGTAAGGCTGTAAGGACTTGATTTTTTTGTTTGGCGGATGGATGAATTGAAGAAGGCGTATGATAGGTATTGTTTGAATAACGGATCTCCCATGATGAGTCTCCTAACTCCATGGAGATAGCTATATAAAATATAGAAAAATAAATCTGCCAACACCTTAAGCTGTACAGTATGACAACAACAACAACAACAACAACAACAATAATAGTAAATTTGCTAACACTTTTTATAAACCAGTGGGGAATAGGCAAGGCCATTTTAGCCCTATCCGACCTTCAGTGACTGAGAGTGCAGTTCACTCTCTACCATTCGATTTTCTTGAGTTTACGGGACAAAAAAACCCAATTTCTGAGAGAAGATATCCGCTTGCCTGTACCAGAGATCGACTACGGAACTGTTTGAAGAACGGTTCCTTAAGTTGGCGACTAGAATCGAAAGTAGGTTATTCTTCGGGCAGCCACGAACTACGGAGTGCAACCCTAATGAACTACGCTGGTTTCTTTAATAACAAAACAACAAGAAATGTAATAATTTCTGATTTTATTCTTCTACAGAAGAATAAATCTGTATAAGTGTCCGAGGAGGAGATTTGATGGACGGGGAAAAGAAAGAGTATTTTCTCTTGGATTTGAAATGCGCAATATTCAACCTCGAGCAGAGATAAAGTAGGTCGCATTTAGATCCACATGTTTATTTTATTATATTTTATTTTTCTTTAAGCAAGAACAGTCAGTGACTCTGTACAATACTTTGCTTCAGAGTCACTGCATTTTGTACATGTTATTTATTTGCATAAGTTTGGTTCACAACTTCGTTAATTTTGGAGAACAGTCCTAAAACTTCTTTTGATGCAAATTTATTTATGCACATAAATAAACGAATATGCTCTTTAGCATTAATTTAAGTATAGGGAAACAATTAGTTAAAAAATAAATGTGTTTGTATGTACATGATATAGCCAGCAAAGGTTGGTCAATTGGTAGGGCCTCTGCTACTAATGGCTTAGTTAAGTAAGTTTGAGCGCGGCTAGTAGTTGGAAGCGGGTAGGACCAATCGTTCGATGCTGTTGGCACACTCTCCCTCGATGAGCATTTGGACTCCCTGGAGGTGTCAAATAATAATAATAATAATAATACGTTTAATCCTAATTCTGAGTTTATTCTTATTCCTGTTAGACTTACCTATGTTTTTATATACAAATCTGTTCTTCAGTTATTATAAATTCAGAAAGGTATTCTTCACATGTCGTTTTGACTATTTCAAATAATTACACATACTGTATGTTACAATGAATTCTTTTTAATATGACTATTATTTATGAATTTAATTTTTAAAAAACACGCGCGCCAATCTCATATGCAGGTAATTCCTATTTCTAATGTCTTCCGGGAACGAGTAAAAAAAAAAAAAAAGTGTCAGTGTCTTGTTGCCTAGTAACTGTGGGCTTTACCATTATTTCATGGGAGGACTGTTATCAGCGGTGGGGGAGATTTTCTGTAATATAGGAAATGTTCTTAATGTCATGGTGCGTCTACCATGGTTAATAATCTTTAAAAATATTTTTTGGGATTTAGTGTCGAATTAGTGTTTCTCAAATTCATGAAAGGAACATTTAAGCAAACTTAAACCTAGTGCTAAATATACATGTCTTACAAGTTATCTCTCGAGAAGTGTACTTAAATATCAAGCGATTTAAAAGTGAAAAACAACAACATAGAGTATTGTTGATATATGAAACGATAAGAGTTGTAGTATGTTCTTTTAGTAGATCGAAGTATTTATTATATGTTGCAGTTAGTATGAAGCATCTGTGTATCTGATTGTTGATGATGACAGTTCTTTCATTGTGTGTCATACTTTCTCAATGTTTACATGATATGAAGGAATATTGTGGGTTAAAATGAATATCTGAACTAATGCGTAAAGTATAGTAGATTCTCCTGATTTCATTTAGTTTATGATAATTATGAAATGACTCTATGCGCAACTTTGGAAGAATGAATAAATGGATTTTTTCATGACACTCGAAAGGCTGAACTTGCAAAGGGTAAGAAATAAATAAAACTTTTATTTTTGTTGACTCCAATGCCTTGTTTTCCATACATGAAAACTATTAAGTCAAACCTGTTTAAATGAAACCTGTTCGTTGCCTAATTTACGTGTGTGTGTGTGTATGTATACATACATACATACACACACACACACATACATAGGTTTTTATGGCCCGAAGAGAGATGTCAGTGGTTTTAAACCATCATACTTTTCCCTTTACTTGCATACTGTTAAACACTGATCTGTTATCAGCTATCATTCTCTGCTTGTGTTTACACTTTGCCTGATTTGGGCACCTTTGAATTACAGAGCGAAAACAGCAGATAAAACACACACACACAGACTGTTTTTACTGATGACGTATTGAAAGTTTCGAAGTATAGTTTGTAATAATTCTATATTTGTGCACAGAGTACCTCAGAAAACCTTAGGGACAATTATACTTAAAATTTGTTTTGGCGTTATGGACAATACATAGTTCACAGTTGTGTATAATACAACAACATTTTATTGTTTCGTTTTGTTTTTTTCTATATTCTATACAACAAGAATGGTGCAGCTATCTGGAAAAAAAATTAATTTTTTTTTATAAGTCAGTGTTGCCAAGTCTGGAATTTTGTTGTATATACATATTCATTCTTGGTATCGGTAATACGATCACCATAATCACGGGTGTGTCGTTAATAGTATAGTTTGTTGCAATTGAAGTCAAATAGAACGTTTCAAACATCCCCAGGGATTTCCAAATAAAAAGTGTGCATAGCATACAGGACTGCATAGCATACATATACAGGACTTGCAGAGGTTTAATAATTTATGTATTGCTTAAAATAGATGGGGTAGATACAAGTGTAGATAAATATTTTGAAAAATAACACATGATATAACCAGAGCACAATAATATATATATATATATAATACACTCAGAAGCTCCACAGAATAATAGGCACCCTACCCATTTACTTTTAGAGGAGAAAAGAGTTGCAAAGGAGCAGGTTTATTATTCCGGAAAGAATAAATTGCTTGTAAAATTAATATTTTACAAGCAAGATATACATCCCCCCCCCCTCCTTTTTATTTTTTTGATGTAGTCAACAAAATCAAAATGAAAAAAGGATAGGCAGCAAGCTGAGTTATTTACCCAAACAGTGTGCATTATTTAGAGTTATGCAGTTTCATAGTAAGGTTTTTTCATTCTGCCAAATGACTAGAAAACTGTAATTCATAGATAATATATTGGCCTCATAGCTCTAGTCGCTTTGTCCATAATTTTAATCAAACCAACTCAATCTACTCTGAAATATAAAAAGAGCAAAAGAAATGCACTTAATTAAATTGTGTACATGTGCTACATATACATACTTTTTTTTTTTTTTTTAATCATTTCTAGTTCTAAGAAATTATGTATTATTTTTATTTTGGCACCTACACCAAATGACTCTAGCTTTCTTCCTTCCTGAACTGATAAATCACTCCAATATCTATCCTATAAAACCTCTTGCCAACTTACGTGTCTCTATCATATCTCATCTACCATCCTTCACGTATAAATGAAAACTCTGTAACCCACAATCCTTTAACTTTTACAGGCACCATTTCACAATCATAAAATCATATTTGTTATTTACCTTTGAATCCTTTCCATTCTTTATCCATCTTAAAACACTCCCACAGTGCAGTTAGAAGGAATATGGGACATTGGAGAAGACCTAAGTTCGATTCTTAGTGTGATGAGGGAATCACATATGAATACGAATCACTATATGGACTTTTTCAGTTGGTGATGTTAGCGGATTTCATATGGAGGTCAGGGTTATTCATTCTGCATACAGGCAAATCGGCCATTCCGTGCACACACACACACACACACACACAACAGTTTAGAGACAAATAAATACTATTAGTGGTGGCATTATTGATGAATTATTGCATAGTCTATAAATAGCGGTGTTGTGTGTAGATGAAGATTTGAGTAGTGCAGACAGTGAGTTGCACTGAGTGAAGTGTCCACCTATAGTGAGTCCTTGGAAGTGTATAATAGTAATAATAATAAACTCAGGTAACTGAATCTTTGCAGAATAGTGCAAAGATGGTCAGATCAGTTCCTTATATAGTGGTGCCACTATCTTTGCCATGACTGATTAGTACCCTTTTCATTATTCCCACAGTCCTTTGTGTTCTTCACCACTTTTACTGTGTTTCCCCTGCACTCGAACCCCTTTTTCTACTTCATTCCTAAATCCCTTGCCACATCTATCTCTTTATTTCTGTTATTATGGTACACTGGATATGGTACTCCTTAGCCCAAAGTATAAAACCTTATACTTGGTGGCAATGATACATCCCTTATTCATCTGCCCATAGTAACATCTATATAAATCCTCCTGAAGAGATAATATGTTGGCATTATTTTATATATATATATATATATACACTGTTGAAATGCATTATTTTTTATAATATATATATATATATATATATTTGCCATTTTCATGATCTATAATTTGTGATACTCTGTTCAGATTTTACAGTTATCAAAAACTGTCATATCATTAGACCCAGTCCCTTAATTATGTTACTATAGATATCATTTTCCTTGATTTAAAAATTATTCTCATTATCACTGTACTTGTATATAGTCATAAAACATATTGTTGGTGGTCTGTAGCAGTGCTTCCCAAACTGTGGGCTGCAGCCCCCCCTTGGGGGCCCCGTAAGTTTTGTTGAGGGGAGCCGGTGAAATAATGAAAACAAATTTAAAATGTTTTAAGACTAAGTAGTTATTTTTTTTTTTAATCTTAAAAGAAACATATTTAATTTTTTATTATTTATTATTTCTTCTTTTGTTATTTTTTATATTTTAATGGAAAAAAATCACACATTGGTGTTGGTTCACAAATTTTGCTTCCTGCATATTTTGGCACTTAATGAATATTAGTAAATATATGCTTATTCATATAAGTTTCATTTCAAAGTTATTGATAAGAAGCACAAAAATGCAAAATCTTGAATATAAATTGTATTGAGTATAAATACAATAAATATTATAATAATATATTACGATTTTTTTTTCCGATGGGGACCGTGAAATATTTTAGTTTTTACAAAGAGGGCCTTTACATCAATAAGTTTGGGAGACACTGGTCTATAGTATTAATTTGTTTGTCATACTTTCTGTTTAAATCATTTTTATCCTCTACCCATCATCTATGGCAATTCAGTCTACAGATACATCACTCTCCATATAAAATCTCCTGTATTCTTTCTCACAGCATCTTTATATAATTCCGGCCATCCTGGTAGGCTGGTTGGTTAGTGTATCTACTCTCCAACCAAAAAGGCTGTGGGTTCCTGCCACGAGCATGGATGTTTGTGATTGTCTGTGAAAATAGTAGTGGTGTTGGTGTAGATGATGATGATGGTAGTTGTGGTTTGTTGTAGTTGATGGATTGAGTCATGGAAACAGAGTTGTAGAGTAGGTGCCCTCTCTCAATGAGTCTTTGGACTCCCTGGAGGTGTCATGTAATAATAATAATAATAATTCATTCTTTCCTCCCTCCCTATCTAGTGATATTCTCTCATTAACTAATCCCAGTTGAATTCTCTTTTCTACTAATTGTTGACAATTGCTTCAGAGCCAACATTCCTGTGTCATAACCAGACTTTTTCAGGATTTCTCTCTCATCTCAGAATCCATGTAATCAGAATGTGTGCAGTAGTTGAGATGTAGTCTGATCAAGTCTTTTTTTATAGTGAAATAACTACATCCTTGAACCACTTGTTAAAGTCCTTCTCATTATGGCATCCTTATTATTTTTACAACTTTTTCATCATGGCTTGGAAACCTCTATGCTTTCTCCACTTCTTGAAGTACAATTCTACTGATAGAATACAGAACTTTTTTTTTTCTTTGCATTCTGAAGTATAAAATTTTGCAGTTCATTGTTGAATTGAAGAATTTTATGAAATGCATTTTGGAAAATTATGGAGACAACTACCGTGTTACAGTAAAACTTTAGTTTAATATAAACCAAAATACACACACAACGTTTCGACCTTCATATCTAGGTCATCATCTGGAGCATACACAATATATATACACAGAAACAAGCTGCACTATAATCTACATGGTTTGCTAAAGTTACTGACCAACCATTACAACAGTTATTGGCCTGACCTCTGGTGAAAAAAAAACAAACAGAGGTTAGGCCAATAATTGTTGTAATGGTTGGTCAGTAACTTTAGCAAACCATGTAGATTATAGTGCAGCTTGTTTCTGTGTGTGTGTGTGTGTGTGTGTGTGTGTGTGTGTGTGTGTGTATATATATATATATATATATATATATATATATATATATATATATTGTGTATGCTCCAGATGATGACCTTGATATGAAGGTCGAAACGTTGAGTGTGTATTTTGGTTTATATTAAACTCAAGTTTTACTCTAACATGGTAGTTGTTTCCATAATTTTCCAAAATGTATTCTGATCACCGTGTAAGCATGAAAGAAAAGAATTTTATGAATTGCTACAGAAATTAAAAACTCAAATGGAATAAAGATTATTTCATGGAGATTGAAAAAGACAACAAGTTATCATTTTCACAATATTCTGAAAGAATCTGCTCGTCATCCTTGTCAAAACACAGGAATCATAAAATGTTTAATCTGACGAGCCAAAACTAATTGTTCAACTTCTCATTTATTACAGAAAGACTTTCGACTATCAAACATCACATGAAGCTAAATGGCTTCTCCGAAAAGAGTACACAACATATTTTCGATTCTTACAAACCAACACAGAACAACCAAGATTCATTACGTCCAGTTGCAATTCCTTACATTTCCGGGATTTCAGAACCAATTTCAAGAATTCTGAAGAAATATGATTTAACAGCCACTTATACACCCATTAACAAATTATCCACCCATTTTCATTCATCTAAAGATAAACGCTCAACCTTGTCTCTACCTGGTGTGTATCAAGTTCCTTGTAACTGTAATCTTCCTACTTTGTACAAACTGGATGTTCTATTGAAAAAAGAATTCAAGAACATCAATCATCAATTCAACACAACAAACCCGAGAAATCTGGATTAGCTCAGCATGAATTAGAAACCAGCCACAACATCCTTTGGTCCAAGACTCTCCTCCTACACAGATGTCGCTACAAATTTGAATGTTTATTTAAAGAAACTGTGGAGGCCTTACTTCAGCGTCCTAAATTGAATCATAATGACTGTATATCTATATCAAAAATTTGGGAAAGTTTAATCAGGATGACACATTATTATTATTATTATTTTTTTTTTAATGTAAATTTCCTATATTAGTCTAATGTTATTTAAGATTATTACATGAATTTCTGAATTAATATCTTTAATTATGACTTTAAAAATGTTTACTCTTCTAATACTTAGCGATATGACATCATGCAGCTTGTTCTATGTGTGAGTGATCAATTGTTCGTATTCTACCTTGTTTTTTAAAATGATTCCTATGTAGCCACTGAAGATGGTCTGTAATATTCAGACCAAAATATTTGGCAAATTAAATATTATTCTCGTGTAAACGTGTATATATTTCTAAGATTATTTCAGTTTTGTACAGTTAATGAATTTAGAATAAATAATATTTCCTTATCAAACAAATACTAGACAGAATGAGTAAAACTGAGTGTAGAATGGAGAGAGTCATGCCAAACATCAGACAGCAAGACAAAATAAGAAATGAAGATATGAAAAAAAGAAACATAAATGTTTGATATGGGAGAAGAGGCTTTAAAATTGAAATGGAGATGGGCAGGACACGTTATATGGATGAAAAAGTGATACATGGACATAGACAGTTGTCCAATAGCATCTATATGAAGGAAGATGAATGCTTGAATGTGTCATCCTTCCAGAGGATGACACATTCAAATGACAGAGCAGAGATGGTTGGAGAATGTTAGCATCGGGAAGCCTTCAACAGATAAAGATGGACACACATGGGGTAAGCCCATAACTAAAATGGTTATAAAAAGGACTTAGAAGAGAATACTCATGATAATCAAAAAATGGCAAATCAACTGGATTAGATAGCATAAATACAGAACTTTGGAAATATGATTGAGAATATTTACATCACAGATTCTTAAAATTAATAACTATTGGAGAAAATGTGAGGTGCCATCAGATTAATTAAAAGCTAAGGTTTTATCTTTATTTAAGAAAGGAGACAGAGATGATTGTGGAAATTAGAGGAATAAGTTTATTAAATATAGGTTACAAAATTTACAATAAAATCCCGAATAAAAGACTTGAAACTATTGCAATATACTCTCAGAAGAAAAAACTGGTTTCAGACATGGAAGATCATAAACAAATTGTTGAAAAATGACAAGAATTTAATTTAGAGACCCATATGGCCTTTATAGATTATGAGAAAGCTTTTGATAAAATCCACAGAGAAAAATTATGGAATATAATGAAAAACCTAGGATATCCATTACATTTAGTACAAGCTATACAAAGTTTATATAAAGATAAATGAAATGTAATGTAATGTATATTAAGATACAAAAATACAGTTGCAGTTAAGTAATAAATTAACAGAAGAGATTGAAATAAATCAGGGTGTCAGACAGGGTGTAGCTTATCTCCACTGCTATTCAATATACAGGGTGTTCGGGATAAATTTGACAGTTTCGTAAGGAAAAAGAAAATCTTCTATTAAATTTAATGAATTGACAAAAAAACATTACAGGCAGAGTTAATTACAATACTATCAACAAGATTTACTCAAAATAACCACCATTAGCATCGATCACAGCTTCAATTCTGCTTCGGAACCTCGAACAAGCTGATGCTACAGTCTCCCTGGGAAGGGCCGCAAAAACTGTTTTAATTTTATCCATTAACTGGGCTTTTGTATTACTGGAAGTGTGATTGGTGTCTTTTTCAACTGCGCCCTATACAAAATAATCCATGGGGTTAAGGTCTGGGGAGTTTGGAGGCCAAACATTTGGACTGGTGAAGTCTTAGAAATTTTCAGACAACCATTTTTGACTTTTCCCAGAGGTGTGGCAAGGGGCCGAATCCTGCTGCCATACATACGGCCTACCATTGGCTACCCTTGTTATCCAGGGCTTGACTACAGTTAGCAACTCCACGAACAAAGCCCGAATTCCAATGTCAGGGTTCTTCAACACCTGTTCCTGCAGATTTGCGAGGAATTCTGCTGTACGAACGCAATCAGATCGTCTGCTAGGGATCTTTCTTCTTGCTACATCCTCGTAGTCACCATTGCAAGTCTCTAGTTCATGCCTGATTGTTTTTACTGTATTCAGGGAGCATTGGGCAGCAGTCGTAATATCCTTATTTTGATGGCGGGCACGAATCATCATGATACAAGTTATTCTCTTCCATGATTCAGGTGGGTTCCAGCTATCCATCCTTTCTGACATCTTGTATATGAACGAAGAAGGGTCCAAACTTTTAAATGAAGAGAAGTGTGTGTTAATACATGTAACTTACGGAAAAATATAATTAATTATAAATATGTCAAATTTATCCCGAACACCCTGTATATATTGATCAGATTATTAAAATATGGAAAAAGAAAAGCAATAAAAAAAGGTATCTATTTAACCAGAAGAACTTATCAACAATGCTGTATACTATTATTATTATTATTACCCAAGACCTCATGGTGTCAAAGACTCACCTGGAGAGGTCCTTTTATCACACACAGCTCATCATACCGTGTCTTAAACACACTCAAACTCCTTGCAGACACCACACTCTTAAGCAAGGCATTCTAATCATTCACAACTCTGCATGAAAAAAACCTGCCTCTCACTCCTCTACTCACACCCTCTTTATACAGTTTCCAGGGATGACCTCTGGTTCTCCCCTGATCTCCCACTATTCTCTGTGGAACTTCTCCACAATTGATCCTATAACAATCTCTTATCAACTTATCTCTATCATATCTACCCTCTTCCTCTTGTCCACCATACTCGACATTCCAGAGGTCAGAAACTACTTAATCAGCCACCTTTGGACCCTTTCCAACATCTTTTCATCCTTCTGAAAACCCAGTGACCAAATCTGGGCACAATAGTCCATGTGTGGCGTAATCAAAGCCTTATACAATGGAATAAGAATCTCCCTACTTCTACACGTCAGTGTCCTCCACATCATTCCCAGAAGCCTTTGTGTTGTCTTCACAATTTTGGCGATGTGTCCCCTAAATTTTAGATCCTTATCCACTGTCAACCCCAGATCTCTTATTTCCTCTACCTCCAACAATATATTGTCACCAAGCATAAATTCTGCATCCCATCTTTGTTTTCCAAATTTTAAAACCTTGCATTTTGCAACATTGAACTCGCATCCCCATTTCCGTGCCCAGTCACTCAATTTATTCAAGTCTTCTTGTAAGGCCACAACATCTTCACTACTCCTTATGGTTCATCCCAACTTTGCATCATCTGTAAACAACTGAATATCTCCATCCAAATCTTCGCCAATATCATTAATATACAAGTTAAACAGTAATAGCCCTAAAACAGATCCCTGAGGCACTCCACTAGTGACTTTCCTTTTCCTGGATATCGCTCCCTCATACACAACTTGTTGATACCTATCAGATAGCCAGTCTCCAATCCAATGCACTAATCTAATATCCAACCCCATCTGCTCTAGTTTGATTGTCAACTTATCATGAGATACTCTATCAAAAGCCTTTGCGAAATCCAAGTATATTACTGTGTATCCTTCTCCTCTGTCCAAGGAAGCAGTCACTTTATTGTAATAAGTAAGTAGATTACTAAAATATGACCTCCCTTTAGAAATCCATGCTGTCTATCAAAGATAATGTCTATCAACACCTAACACACAGATAGGCCTATAGTTTGATGCTTGAGTTCGATCACCTCCTTTATGAAGTGGCACAATCTTTCCCTCCTCCCACTCCTTAGGAACTTGACCAAGTGCAAGACTTGTATTAAAAAAAATATGTCAAGGCAGGTGTCAACTCCCTGGCACATTCCTTCAGAATACGTGGCGATATATTATCAAGTCCCACAGCCTTATTTACATCTAGTTTACTCAACTCCCCAAACAACTCTTGCTCACTTACAGTCAGTCTCTCCTCCCCATCATCCACTGCTCTCAATCTCTCCATGAAGGCACATTCACAAGATTGAAAGATCTTTATGAACTGCTCATTAAGTATCTCCACCACACATTCTGCAGCAGCTGGTTTTATACCATTTTCTCCAATCAATGTCATCCTTCCATAATCATTCTTTCTTTTGCTGGCTACATATCGAAAAAACTCCCTAAGATTCATTAGCTAACTGCTGTTCATACCTTGAAGGGAATAATAAGGAAATACTTCTAATCACAAGAGTCAGCACACAACATGGAGAAATAACAAAGGGCAAATATAACAGTAAAACTAGATCAAATATTTGATATTAGAGTTCTGCAGACATTGGACCTGCAGAATATCTCTGCACTGTTAATTGGAAAATTTCAACTTCAAGAAAATATAAGGTGAAAAAGCAAAATATAGAAACACATGGAAATAAATTTAAGGGCAACTTTATTACAATTAGATAATATCATCTTTGACAAAACAGACTATAAGAACAATTTAAAAAAATAATAAAAAATTATCAATGATGAGAAATATTTAAATTCTTATTGGAAAAAATTTAAAACAAACATTTAAAAAAGCAGCATATGGAACATCATCAAATTCCTGCCGTGTACTCTCAAGGGGTGTATAGGATATGATAGTACAGTACTACATGAAAAACTTGCATCATTTCTGACTTCCTATCTACAAATTTCCTCCAAATCAGTCTGTTACCTGTCAAGACTCCAACATTATGAGATCTTATATTTTATCTTCTAAGGCATTTTTTACCGTATCAATCCACTTATATCTTGGTCTTCCTCTGTATCTTTTTCCTGATAACCTTGCAGAGAATACTTGTTTTACTAATCTTTCCTCTCCCATTCTGTTTAAGTGACCATACCTGAGATTAGTTCTGCAATTGCAATCCTGGATGCTGACAATGTCAAGTTTGTTCTTAATATCCTCGTTTTTAATATGATATTGCCATTGATACCATCAGTTCATGCTCCTAATCTTTCTGAGGACTCTCATATCTGCTGTCTCTAGTCTTTGTCAAGTGTTTTTCTTCTGACCCAGCTCTCAGATCCATAAGTTAAAATTGATTTGAACACTGTTTTGTATACAGCTAATTTAGGGTTTTGGCTAATTTCTCTCTTATTCCATATAAATTTATTCAGTTGACTTCCTACCATACCATACCAGCTTTGTTGATTCTGTTGTCTATTTCCATATATAATTTACCTTCTTCACTAAAAATCGTGCCTAAGCAGCTGAAATGATTTACTTGTTCTATAGGTTCTCCATTCTAAACGCAGTTGATATTTTCAATGTTTCTGCCTGTTTTTCATTGTCTTTGTCTTTTTAATGCTGACCTTCATACCATATCTATTACAACAGTTATTCACTTTAGTCAGTGAATCTTTCAGACTTGTAGCAGATTTATTTAGAAGTATAACATTGTCCGCATAAAGCAAAAAGCTGAGATTTACATCTCCAATTTTGATATCAGGTTTAATACCACAATATGATCTATATAGATAATGAATAACAGAGGGGATAATGTACATCCTTGTGTGACACCAGATTTTACATTAAACCATCTTTCTGTACTTCCTTCAGTTCTTACTGCTGATTTACAACTCAAATAAAGACTTAAGTATCGCTGGATATAATTCCCCATTGACACCATATAACTGTAGTGTTTTGAATTGCTTTTCTCTTGGCACCTTGTCATATGCTTTTTTTCAGATCTACAAAACTTAAATATAGATCTCTGTTATATTCCCATGATTTATCAACTATTTGTTGTAAAGTCAAAATCTGATTCTGACAACCTCTATTGGCCTGAATCCAGCATGTTCTTCACGAAGCTTCTCTTCCACAATCCTTCTCAACTGTTTTTCAAGTATATTTGCGTAAATCTTACCAGGAACACACTCAGTACGAAAATACCTCTGTAATTTTCACATTCAGTTTTATTTTTCTTTTTATATATGGGTACTATGAGAACTCTACTTCAATCATCCAGAATTTGTCCCTCTGTCCAGGCTTTCTGAACTATGTAGCGCAGCCACTGTAAGACTTTTATACCTCCATACTTGAGCATTTCTGGTTGAATATCAGGGTCAAATTTCAGGCCTTTGCTGCTTTTTTTTTTTTTTCTACTTCAAGTATGGATATATATTCCTTAATGGCATGCCTGTTGAGTGTTTTTTTTACCACTGTGCTATCACAGCTTGCTTCATTTAGCAATTTTTTGAAGTAATTACTCCATACTTCAAGGATATCTTTTTCTCCAGTTTTCATGTCACCTTTATCCTCTCTAATTACTTTTACAGCACTCTTTCTTCCGTTTCTAAGCTTCTTCAACAATCTGCAGAATATCTTGCCACCTTCTTGATATTTATTTTCTATGTTCTTACCAAAATTTTCCCATGACTTTTGTTTAGCTAGTTTTACACAGTGTTCATTGACAATAATGCAACTTCTGTAATTACATTATATAAAAACAGTGAAAAGTTTCCAGTAAAAAAAAGGCATCCCACAAGATGATACTATATCTACCAAACTATTTACAGCTGCATTAGAAGAAGTCTTTAGACGCCTTGATGGAGAAAGGCAGCATCATCTGAAATTTGCAGATGATGTTCTTTTAATAGCAGATAATTTTGAAGATCTGGAAGAAAGGCTAAATCATCTAAATGAAGTCTCCAGAGTAATTGGATTAAAAATAAACAGAGAAAAAAACAAAAATAATGATGAATAAATACATAAACCAAAGAACTGTCAAATATTTGATATTATTAAAAACCATGAAACAGAAAAAGTTACCTCATATGTATATTTTGGGCCGACTGTGTTATTATTATCCAGGACTCCATGGAGTCAAAAGACTCTTCATGGGAGGTCCTTCCTAAGAAACACAAAGTCTATCAAGACTCATTGAGGGGAGGTTCCCCCCCCCCCTAAGAAACACAAAGTCTATCATACCACTCCTTAAACTCATTAACCGTTCTTGCTCTCACCACTCCATCAGGCAATGCATTCCATGGTTCAACCACCCTCCATGCAAAGAAACCATTCCTCACCCTCTTGCTCATGGTTTCCTTTCCTCTTGTCAACACTCCTTCCTGCTGTTCAACCAAGCAAAAGAACTCCCCAGTGTCAACCCTGTAACCACCTTTCAACAGTTTAAAAGTCTCAATCATATCACCTCTCCTTCTTCTATCCACCCAACTCTGCAGTTCACATTCCCTCAGCCGATCTTCATAACTAACATTGCACAGTCCTGAAACCATCTTTGTTATCTGCCTTTTATACCCTTTCCAGATTTAATTTATCCTCTTCAAATCCTGGGGACCAAATCTGAGAACAACAGTCTAAGTGTGGTCTGATCAGAGTCTTATACAACAGAATGATAACCCTTTTATCTCTGCAGGTCAGTGTCCTTCTCATTATTGCAGCAATCCTCTGTGTTACCTTCACCACCTTTACAATATGTCCCCTAAATTTCAGGTTTCTATCAATCATAAACCACAGATCTCTTGTCTCCCCCTACTTCCTCCAGTATAACTCCTCCCATAGAGTATGCAGTGTCCCATTGGTGTTTCCCAAACCTCAAGACCTTACATTTTGCTGCATTAAACCGATACCCTGATTCATTTGCCCATCTATCTAGCTTATTCAAATTCTCTTGCAGGGCTATCACATCTGCACTATTACTAATAATTCTTCCCAGCTTCGCATTATATGCAAACAACTGAATATCCCCTTGCAATCCACTGACAATGTCACTGATATAAAGGTTAAACAATATAGGTCCCAGTACTGAGCCCTGTGGGACCCCATTTGTAACCCTCTGCCTCCTTGAAACTGCTCCACCATACACAACTCTCTGATACCTATCAGACAGCCAATCCTGAATCCATTTGACCAATCTGACATCCAGGCCCATGTGCTGCAACTTAAATATCAGCTTATCATGTGGCACCCCTGTCAAATGCTTTCGCTAAGTCTAAGAAAAAATGGCAGTATATGCCTTTCCCTCATCTAATGCTCTTGTAACTTTATCATAAAAGGCTAGCATATTATAAAAGGCCGCCCCTTCACAAATCCATGTTGACTCTCACAGATAACATTACCCTCATTTGCCCAATGTTGTATACGGTCCCTCACTACTTTCTTCAAGATCTTAACAACTACTGATGACACACAAACTGGCTATAATTAGACACCTCCAGTCTGCTACCACCCTTATGCAATGGCATTATCTTTCCTTCCTTCCATTCCATGGACACCTTTCCCGCAGCCAGACTTTCATTGAAAAGCCAGGTCAAAGGCACTGTCAGTTCCCTAGCACATTCTCTCAAAACATTATCCTTTGAGGATTGCCAAAGAAAAGAAATTGAACAAAGAATTCGATGGATGGATTATGGGAAAATGAGAGACATATTCAAAAGTGACATCCCTATGAGTCTATAAAAGGAAGCTTTCAACCAGTGCGTACTTCCTGTCCTAACATATGAGGGGGGGGGGACATGGACTTCAACAGAAGCCCTAAACAAAAAAAGCTAAGAACAACGCAACATCGCATTGAGAGAAGTATGTTAAAAATAACATTAAGAGATAGGAAGACAAATACCTCAATAAGATCTAAAACAGGTGGAGATGGGCTGGCTGTATTGCCAGATGCAATGACAGGAGACAGACTAGAAAAACAACAAAGTGGAGAGCAATGGATGGGACAAGACAAAAAGGAAGACCGAGAAGAGGGTGGCGAGGATGAACTGGAACAAGTTGCAGGAGTGAGATGAATGGGAGAGGCAGAAAACTGAGTGGTCTGGAAAACCATGGGAGAGACCTTTTGTCCAGCAGTGGATAGAACCAAATGGTTGAAGAAGAAAGACACAGTGTTTAGCTTTCTTACATTTGTCTCTGTATTCTCTAAGAACACAAGCTGACTTATTTGCCAGGAATTTTTGATATCCTTTCTTCTTTTCCTTCACTGCCTCTTTAACTTCCTGTCCACCATTGAGTTCTGATTTTTCTGTCCTTGCAGACAACCACACCATATGCCCCTCTTGCCGAATCAATCAGTATTTTCTTTTCGGCTTGCCACTGAATCTCCAAGTTTTGTTTCCTGTTCTCAAACTCTTTCATTTTTTTTCTTTAATAATGTTTGTGTATTTTAGTATAGAGTTCACCGATAACATTACCCTCAACTTTTATTTGCTTTAAAACTTTCTTACATGGCCTTCTTTTCAATATGACATTGTTTTATCCAGCTCAAGACTAGATGGGTGATCATTTCAAATTCTCTGTACACTCTGGTGTCCTGCACATGGAGCACTAGGTAGAAACAAACCAAAAAAATGCAAAACAACATGGACTTATTTTATTTCTTCAGTGTCTTTTTATATACCAAAGAAATAAAAGCATTATCAGAAAAGAAAAAAAAAAGTACCATTTATACTTTTACAAGATAAGATTTATTAGTAGCCATATATGAAATATATAAAAGAATAAGAAAGGAAATAAGCAACAAAATAAAACTCATAAAGCAAAGATGTCGGGATGGTTAGTCTGTAATATGACCTATGGAGTATAGAAACATGTATGAAGAATGATCTCAAATCAGATAACACAGAAGTTATAGAAGGAGAAGATTGAGAAAACTATTTTACCAAGTTATATGAGGGTGAAGAAGAAATAAAAATGCCAGAAATATTACAGCCAGAAGACACAGTTGAAATTGAAATAAACAATAAGTTAATAGAACCACTCATCTCTGAATAGAAAAATAAGAAATCAGCTGGAATTCAGGAATTCATAATAAAAATATTAAATTAGTCCATACACAAGCAGTATCAGCAGGTTCACAACACATTGATACTTATCAGCAGGTTGTGAACTTTCCGCTGTGGATATGATGTGGCAATTGTTTTATGTAAGCACCCAAAAATGTCAAAGAAGGAACATATTGTAGTGTGTGTGTGAGGTATGATGAGAGAGTAGGACATTCAAAAAACAAGAACTGTGTTACTAGGAATAATTAGGAAATGGATGGAAGTGATTGCAACAGTAATAATAGAAGTGATGTGGAAGAGCTTAGATAAGAGTTAATGAAAATTAAGATTCAGATTAAACATAAAGAGGAAATTGAACATTTAAAGAAAAGATTAACTGATGTAAGAGGTTAATAGGAAGAAATAAGTATTATTATCATCGGACCTCCATAGAGTTAGAGACTCGCTGTGGGAAGTACCCACTATTGCACACAATATTCATCAAACCATGCCTTAAACTGATTCACTGTGTTTACATTCACAACACACTCAGGCAATGCATTCCACTCACCAACTACTCTCCATGCCAAGAACCTACTCCTCATGCCCTCCTTATACAGTCTTCAGTGATGGCCTCTTGTTCTACTCCCCTATCCCATTCTATGAAAATAGATGTATCTAAAGATGTAAGTGACAAGAGGGTTAAAAGGAAAAAGCAAGTATCTAAAGATAATAGGGTAGCTTTATATCTTGATTCACTTATTAAAGCTGTGGTAATTAATAACGTGAATAAGACATGTTTTGCAGATGGTACAATAAAATGAATAACAAATGCTTTGCACAGAAAGAAGGAATGGCCATCAGAATTAGTGGTAGTGGTGGGCACAAATGACTTGGATAGTGAGACAAAGAATGTGGAAATGAATTTGAAGAAGTTGTTGCAGGAAGTGAAGGGGATAAAAGCCTCATTTTTAAAGTGGTTAATATGTTGCCCAGATATGACCGTAATGAACTGAGGAGAGCAATGATATTGAATTACAAGATGAAACTGTGTCAGGCAAAGAGTATTTAATTTGTGAATGTATGGAAGAGAAGTTAGATGGTTCAAAGCTTATGAAATGCATTTGAATGGGTTTAGTGCTAGTCATTTGGAGCAATAATTGTTTACTAAGAGTACACATGGTTCATATGAAATTAGTATAGCTAAAATGCACAAATGTTGGATAGTGCTTGGCATGATGATTTGGGCTTTCCTCGGTGAGTCTAAGGACTCCATGGAGTAGTCCATAATAATAATTATTATTATACTTGTATATTAGTGTATGCAGTATCAGAAATAAAGGGGCTGAATTTGTAGTTTGGGGTGTTAAGGGTCAAAGCTATATAAAACTATGTGACAGGAGACCTCCACATAGCCTTTAAAGGAATGTGGAGAACCGATCAGGGGCTTCTGACCTAATGTCCAATCCTCACCTTCTTATGTTACACCCTGTTAGGTATCTACCTGAATACTGAATGAACCAGGATGGGCTGGTTCGTTCAGTATTCAGGTAGATACAACCAAATTGTATTCTTATTGGCTTAAACCAAAATAAAAAACGATGGTACAACATGACAGAATTTCATGCCGGCTGGGGCCTTGCCTTGTTAAACAAGGCCCCAGTTGTTTTTGCCAGGGAACCAGGGCAAACAACGAAAAGCCAGCTACTGGAACAAATCCTAAAACTAACCCCAACTTAACATCACCAGAGTTTAAGATCGGTTCTATCAACATAAGAAGCCTGAATGGCAAAGAAATGGAGCTAGCTGAGGAATGAGATAAGTACCAGATTGACATAATAGGGGTGACTGAAACAAAAAAGACAAAAACTGGTGAGATCTTTCTGAGTAATAAATACAAAATGTTATATTCAGTTAATAATAATCAAGGAAAAGAAAGAGTAGCCATATTATTCAATACTAAATACGCGGCTAATCTTTTTGAATGGCAGGCAGTCTCTAGAGTGAATGTGGGTAAATATAAAAATGGGGAACTGGACAGTGAGACTTATTTGTGCCTATGGTCCCACAGAAGGTGTTCTACTAAGGTAGAAGTGGAGGAATTTTTTTTTTTGAGGCTTTAGAGAAAGCAACTGACACAATGAAAAAGGAAAAGTTGGTCCTTGTTGGAGATCTAAATAGCAGAGTAGGAAATGATTGTCAGACATACAAAAATATATTGGGAATATTTGGAGAAAAGAGCAAAGCTAATAATAATGGCAAATACCTGTTGGATTTCTGCTCAGGACATGGACTGGTTATTACTAACACAATGTTCCAATATAAAAATGTGCACAAATTCACATGGAGAGAAAATAAGAAAAGTCTCATTGACTATGTTATTGTTGATAGTGATGTTTTTTCCCTGGTGCAGACACCAGAGTGTACAGAGGATTTGAAATTAGAAGTGATCACCATTTAGTCTTGAGCAGGATAAAATTGAATTTCATGTTGAAAAGAAGAACATGTAAGAAAGTTTTAAAGCGAATAAAAGTTGAGCAGCTCTCAGATGTGAACTGTAGACTAATATACACAAATGTGATTGAAGAAAAAATGTAAGAGTGTGAGAACAGGAACCAAACCAAGATTCAATGGCAAGCCCTGAAGAAAACACTGATTGATTCAGCCAGAGAGACATGTGGTGTGGTTGTCTGTAAGCATAGAAAAATCAGAACTCCATGGTAGACACAGGAGGTTAAGGAGGGAGTGGAGGAAAAGAAGAAAGCATATGAAAAGTTCCTGGCAAATAAGTCAGTTTGTGCTCTTAGAGAATATAGAGACAAATGTAAAAAAGCTAACCACTTTGTAAAACTAGCTAAACAAAAGTCATGAGAGGACTTTGGCAAGAACATAGAAAATAAATATCAAGAAGGTGGCAAGATATTCTGGAGGTTGTTGAAGGAGCTCAGAAATGGAGGTAAGAGTGCTGTAAAACGAATTGGAGATGATAAAGTTGGCATGAAAACAGGAGAAAAAGATATCTTTGAAGTATGGAGTAATTATTTCAAAAAATTGCTAAATGGAACAAGCAGTGATGACAGTACAGTGGTAAAAAACACCGACCAGGCATGCAGTAAGGAATACACATCCATACTTGAAGAAGAAAAATCCATCAAAAGCCTGAAATGTGGAAAGGCAGTAGGAGTAGATTGTATTCGACCAGAAATGCTGAAGTATGGAAAAATAAAAGTCTTACAGTGACTGCATTGCATAGTTCAGAAGGCCTGGACAGAGAGACAAATTCCAGATGATTGGAGTAGAGTTCTCATAGTACTCATATATAAAAAGGTCAATAAAACTGAATATGAGAATTACAGAATTATTTCTCTATTGAGTGTTCCTGGTAAGATATTATTATTATTATTACCCTAGATCCCATGGAGTCAAAACCTCTTTTGACTTTTATCATGGTCCTTTTATCAAACACACAACTCATCATACCATGCTTTAAATACAATCAAATTCTCAGCAAACACTACACTCTGAGGCAAGGCATTTCAATCACAACTCTGCATGAAAAAAACCTGCTTCTCACTCCCCTACTCACAAACTCTTTATGCAGTTTCCAGGGATGACCTCTGGTTCTCCCCTGATCTCCCACTATTTTCTGTAGAACCTCTCCAGCATTGATCCCATAACCACCCCTTAATAACTTGTAGGTCTCTATCATATCTCCCCTCTTCCTCCTGTCCATCAGACTCTGCAACTTGCATCTTCTCCATCTTTCCTCATACTCGACATTCCAGAGGTTAGAAACTACCTTAATCAGTTGCCTCTGGATCCTTTCCAACGTCTCTTCATCCTTCTGAAAACCAGTTGACCAAATACGGGAAGTGTGCAAGTATACTTGAGAAACAGTTGAGAACGATTGTGGAAGCAAAGCTTGGTGAAGAACAAGCTGGATCCAGGCCAAATAGAGGCTGTCAGGATCAGATATTCACTTTATGGCAGATAGTGAAATATTCCCATTGAGAAATCATGGGAATATAACAAAGATCTGTATTTAAGTTTTGTTGGTCTGGAAAAGGCATATGAGAAGGTGCCAAGAGAGAAGCTATTTGAAACACTACAGTTATATGGTGTCAGTGGGGCATTATTCTGGCAAGATATTCTGGAGTTGTAAGTCAGCTCTTTATTTGAGTTGTAAGTCAGCAGTTAGAATTGAAGGAAGTACAGGAAGATGGTTTAATGTAAAATCTGGTGTCAGACAAGGATGTACATTATCCCTCTCTGTTATTCATTATTTATATGGATTACATTATGAAGGAAAGTGGTATTAAACCTGATATCAGAATTGAAGATGTTAATCTCAGCTCAGCTGTTTGCTTTATGCGGATGATGTTATACTTCTAAATAAATCCGCTACAAGTCTGCAAGATTCACTGACTAAAGTGAATAACTGTTGTAATAGATATGGTATGAAGGTCAGCATTAAAAAGACAAAGACAATGAAAAACAGGCAGAAACATTGAAAATATCAACTGCGTTTAGAATGGAGAACCTATAGAACAAGTAAATCATTTCAGCTGCTTAGGCACGATTTTTAGTGAAGAAGGTAAATTAAATATGGAAATAGACAACAGAATCAACAAAGCTGGTATGGTATGGTAGGAAGTCAACTGAATAAATTTATATGGAATAAGAGAGAAATTAGCCAACAGCCTAAATTAGTTGTATACAAAACAGTGGTCAAACCAATTTTAACTTATGGATCTGAGAGCTGGGTCAGAAGTAAAACACTTGACAAAGACTAGAGACCGTAGATATGAGAGTCCTGAGAAAGATTAGGAGCATGAACCGATGGCATCAATGGCAGTATCGTATTAAAAACGAGGATATTAAGAAAGAACTTGACATTTTTAGCATCCAGGAATGCATTAACAGAGCTAATCTCAGGTGCTATGGTCACTTAAACAGAACGGGAGAGAAAGTTAGCAAAAACAAGTGTTCTCTGCCAGGTTGGTAAGAAAAAGACCCAGAGGAAGACCAAGATATAGGTGGATTCACTGGCATAGCTAGAGCTGTTGCCACCCCTCTCAACACACACGCCAAAGATACCACAAAAAAGGCAAAACAACGTATAGGGAAATAAGTTAAAATGCTATGTTTATTTTTGAAGTAAAACTTTAATTTCAGCATTCTAAAATGTTATTTTTCTTGCTTGTCTGTTAGCAAAATTGTCGATGACATTGGCGAAGTCCATTTCATAGTAATATAGGTAATTTGTAAACAATTTTATTTAGAAAAACTTCTCCCACAACTAGCAACACTTACAGCAATTGTGAGGAAAATTCGCAGTAGTATTACAATAGTTGGGAACTGAGTTCTTGAGACTGTATTTTAGAATTAACTGCATAAGTTCAAAAATGTTCAAAGTGCTGCCCAGGATGGATGCCCCCCCCCCCCCCAATTTTGTATCAAGCCACTGGGTGGATTGATACAATAAAAAGTGCCTTAGAAGATAGAAATATAAGATCTGATAATGTTGGAGTCTTGACAGGTAACAGCCTTATTGGAGGAAAATTGTAGATAGGAAGTTAGTAATGATGTAATTTTTCATGTAGTACTATCATATCCTGTACACCCCTTGAGGGTATATATCAGGAATTTGATGATGATGATGAGTTTGTAGCATCGATCGAATCAATATGCCCAAAGATAATGGTTGACTGAGAATGATATACTGTCAGGACTAGAAATGGTAGGATATGGAATTTTGTGAAAGGATAGGAAGGTGAAGAGAGAAGGGGAAGTACTATTAATAGTAATATATTGTGTCCTTCAAGATTGGAAGTGGAAATCAGTAGTATGTGTGAATATTTTGTAGCTATTTGATGTGAATTTGAGAGCAATAGAATAGTTTATCTAATAGGATGTTGTAATAGGCAGGGAATGTGGAGAGCACTGGTTGTGAAATGTTTAGACAAATTAGTTGGCAAGTAAAAGGAGTAAGTGCATGGTAACAAGGAGAGTGAATTTGTTGAGTTTCTGAAGCAGCATGTGATGGAAGCAACATGAGGTTTATTGTTGTTTGATTTGCTGATATCCTCACAGGATGTATTTGTGAATGGGGTATTAACACTGCTTCCTGTTGGGGAGAGCAATCATGAGGTATTGGTTTGGAAGGTAGTCAAAAAGGAAAAAGTTGTTACCAAGATGGTCTATTTGTAGCACTATAAGGTGGGCGATTATGAGAAGCTCGATAGTAAACTAGCATCAGTATAATATATTTTTTAGGTGAACAGAATTTTTAACAATAAAGAAGAACTGTCTGTGAGGTGGGAGGGGGCTAGTAATTTAGCTAAATGTTTAGCAAGTTTGTATGTGGGGCTGTTTACACTATTCACAATTGGATGGAGGTGTACCTTTTTGTGATTCTGCTAACCCTCAAAAGAATAAAGTTTGCAAATTATTGAAGAAAGTAGTCACTTCCTGGCCAAAAGAAATTAACAAACTCCAAATACATGAAGCACCAAAAATTCACAAACAAGGTACACCCCTACATCCCCCCCCCCAAAAAAACAATTCTTCCTCTTTTGCTAAAAATTCTGTTCACCTAAAAAGCATATTAGAAAACTATACCTTATAAAGTTAAGACATAATGATTAGTTTTGATATTACTTTACTATTTGCCAATGTACCTTTAATTGAAACCTTTGATTTGCTAAAGTCAAAAGCCCTCCCATATATATTTGAATTATTTAAATTTGCAGTACATGCAGGTTATTTTGCATGGAATGGGAAGATATACAAACAAAGATATATACTAAATGGGACACCAATGGGCTCCTCCCTTTAGCCAATTTCTACATAGAATATTTAGAAAACCTACCTATTGATACAGCCAATCTCAAACCATTGGTTGTTGATGATGTGTTTACTATTTAGCCACATGGTCCTGACACATCGGATACATTTTTAGTGTATTTAAATAGGCAACACTTTAAATCTACTCAGCTATGGAATAGGAAGCTAATGACTGACTTCCCTTCCTAGATACATTAATCACATGGCTTCTTGAAGGTGGTTCATTATCTATATCTGTTTATAGAAAACCCACACATAAAGGGAGATATTTGTACAAACATTCACACCATCATCCAGCTCAACAGTATGGTATCCTAAAGCACTAATTCACAGAGCCAGAGCTATCTGTTCCAATGATGCTGCTCTTACCAATGAACTCAGATACTTACACTTTCTTAGCCAATGGCTATAATCTCCCACAGAATAGAAAAAAATACTAAATCCTCCCTGGAAATCCCCTCCATTGCCTTTAACACAAGACAACAGCAAAACTGTTGCTATTCCATGTTGTGATGCAAAAATTACATTCTGCACTTCGTTATAGCAAGAATGGTCTAGCAGACTATACTTTGAATACCCCTTCACACAGGATCAAATGGAAGAAAACAAAAGTGCTAAATAATCTCATTATAAGCCAGAGAGAGATTGTTTTTGGAATCAGCAGCAGCAGCTTTAAGACATACTTCAACAAGTAAGGCTGTATCAATTTACCAAAATCTGGAAACAGTCATTTTAAGATCTAGTTAATACTTTTTTTCTCTCTCTTTATCAACAATAGATGTTGCCAATTAGGACTTTAGTTCCTTGTGTTGTCTGTTACAATTTTTTAAACTAGTCCCACTGTTATACCAATTTGTTGTTGTTTTGTGTACTCTGACAAACTGTTCTTGTGCTCTGAAAATGCTTGATATAATACCATATGTTCCAGTGAATACCAGTGAAATATTAGCTAATAAGTTAATAAATATCACTTAAAAGATATATTTCGGTGATTACACCACATTTTTTTATTATTCAGTTATATAAAACACTGAAATAATAGTTCCCGACAAGTTTCGTAAATACTTACAATCAAAACATCCTTTGATACCAAGAATATATGGTGTTCCAAAGATCCATAAGACAGATATACCTTTAAGACCAATAGTAGATGTCATAGATTCACCGACTTCTAACTTGGCGAAATACCTCACCAACATGATCTCACAACATATAGGAAAAACATCTTCCTTCATAAAAAATAGTAAACATTTCATAGAAAAAGTGAAAGATATACATATTGGTCCAACAGACATCTTAGCAAGTCTCAATATTATCAGCTTGTTTACAAACGTCCCAAGACAAGAAATCTTGAATCTCCTAGAAGACCTCTTCCCTCTGGACATCTTGAATCTTTTTAAACACTGTATAAACAATACCTTTTTCACCTATAAAGATAGAATCTGGGAACAAAAAGAAGCACTGGCCATGGGTTCATCATTATCACCAGTATTAGCAAACCTATTTATGGAAAAATTTGAAAACAATGCTCTTAAGAATTACCATAAAAAAACCAAAAATATGGCTACACAATATTTTCATCATATTCAGTGGAACAACAGATGAACTTATCAATTTCAAAGATTATCTCAACAATTTGCACAACACCATAAAATTCACTTTAGAACAAGAAAAAAATAAAAAACTTCCTTTTCTGGATATTCTATTAGAAGTTAATGAAGAAAGTAAACTCTCCTTAGTATATAGGAAGCTGACAAACACTGGAAGATTTCTAAATGCAACCTCACACCACCATCCTTCACAAAAAATAAGCTTAATTAAAACTCTTCGAGATAGAGCATGCAATATCTCCAGCACACAAGAAAGATGTAATGAAGAACTAAAATACTTAACACAAATCCTCCAACAGAATGGATATGAAACAAAAACCATCAAGAGAATCCTTAAAATGCCTCCAGCTAACAACACAATAAAACAGGATTACAAAAACGCAATCTCGCTTCCTTATATCAAAAATGTTACAGATAAGCTAGCCAAATTAATGAACAAACACAACATAAAAGTAGTCTTCCTTCCTATGGGAAAAATCTCAAGATTCCTACATCCACCAAAACTACCTCATCATCCTCTTAAAAAACCAGGAGTCTACAAAATCCATTGCTCTTGAGGGATTTGCTACGTAGGACAGACAGGAAGATCTGGAGAAATACGCATGGCTGAACACCAAAAAAACGTACAATACAAAAGAGAACAAAAAATGGGTCTTGCGTTCCATACCACTTCCACTGGACACGATGTACTCTGGCATAAAACGACGATGTCATACATAGAAAACAACAGTTATATAAGAAAATTTAAAGAAGCTGCTAATATGCTAAAAAACCCAACCCAATGCAATAAAAATCAAGGTTTAATTCTCCATCAAGTGTGGTCAGCTCTAATAAAAAATCTACCTCAATCTGAGCTCGGACTGTATGAACATGAACAAGAACACGTTACATCATCCAGTATTGTTCAACGTCAATAATGTTATATATCTGCATTCTGTTATTTGAGTTTTATGAATAGCCAGATGGTTATGATTTGTATTTATTAATTCTCTTGTTTAAACTTTAAGTTATACTATTTACCCCCTGAAGATGTAAATCCTATGATTTACAAAACTTGTCGGGAACTATTATTTTTATATAACTGAATAATACTTTTGAAATATATCTTTTGAACCAATTAGCCACAGAAGTCTATGCCTGCAAATGTCACTTATTTTCTTAACATTTTGTGTTGTGAATCAATACCATTAAAATAAACTAGCGTGGTGTATAAGTTGCAAAAGATGTGATTAGATAACAGATTGGTTAGATGGATTGAAGAGACTGGCTTTTTGAAAGACACCAGCAAGTTGTGTATGATAGAACAGTGTCTCAGAAAAGGAAGGTGACCAGTGGTATGCCTCAGTATTCTGTTCTTGACCCCCCCCCCCTGCTGTTTAACTTATTTGAGAATGATATTTCATGTGGATTGACTGGGAATCTTCAAATGCTTGCTGATGATGCAAAGTTAGGTAGAATTATCAGCAATATTGCTGATGTTAATTTATTACAGGAAGATTTTAATAGACTTTTAGCTTGGACAGATGAGTGGGGTTATAGTTTTAATATTAATAAATGTAAGGTGTTACACTTTGGAGTACAGAGATATAAGACTACATACTATATTGGTGAAGCTGTACTTCAAGAAATGGATGAGATTTGGGATCTTTGAGTGATGATAGACAGGGGACTAAAGTTCTGAGGGGGGCATAAAATGTGCAGTCTTTGCAACAAGTGTTGCAAAGACTGCACCTTTTATTGCTGCTATGATGAAAAGTAAATTGACATGTAGCAGTAAGGAGATGGTGGTGCCTCTATATAAGGAATTGGTCTGACCATACATGGATTATTGTGCTCAGATTTAATTGTCTGGTTTTAATTGTGATGTGGAAACACTAGTGAGGATCCAAAGACAAATGACCAAAGTGATATCAGGACTCTGGAGTTTTGGTTATGAGGTAATCTGGAGGTAATCTGGATTACAGAATTTGGTGGATAGGAGGAAAAGAGGAGATATGTTAGAGACCTTCGAGTTAGTTAAGGGATTCTACTAGATTAATACAGAAGGAATTATAAAAAGAGTGGATTTTAAGATGGGAAAAATGAGAGTCCATCCCTGAAAGTCGTATAAAGATGTGGTAAAGAAGAATGTAAAGAGTAGATATTTTACATGGAGAGGTGGCGAGTGGAATGCAGTGCAGGAGTGCATTGTGAATGCAGGGAGTGTAAAAAAATAATGAACTTTTAATAGCTTAAAAGTTCATTATGACAGACTTATTGCTGGTTGAGTGGTTCAGTTCAGTGTTGCAAAGTGCAAGGTTTTAAAATTCAGAAAACAAAGATAGGATATAGCATATAAACTTGATAGGATATATTGGAGGATGTTGAGGAAATAAAAATTCTGGGTGTGATAGTGGATATGGATTTAAAATTTAGAGGACACGTTGCTAAAATTAAGGACATCATAATTTACTGAGTCTGAGTGGATAGGAGGAGGCATATAAGTTGGTAAGGGGTTTTTATCAGATTGACATTGAAGAGGTTTTTCATAGAATGGTGGGAGATTGGGAGGGAGAACAAGTGGTCATCCCTGAAGCTGTATAAGGAGGGTGTGAGATGCAGGTTTTTTTTTTGCATGGAGAGGTGAATTATTGGCTGCATTGTCTAAGTGTGTTGTAGAGTGTGGGGTCTGCAGAGAATTCAATATATTTAAGGCACAGTATGATGAGCTGTATGTATATGACAGAGGGACCTCCCACAATTAGTCTTTGACTCCATTAATATCTTAGGATAATAATAATAATAATGATGAGCCTCCGTAGCTCAGTCAATATAGACGAAGCCCTTTGGTCGGAAAGACTTGGGTTGGGGAGACCAGCATATGACTGGGACGTATTCGTGACTAAATGGGAACATATCAGAACAGGTAATGAAATTTCAATACCTTAGAACTGTGAGCAGTGAAGTACAACATAGAATAAAGAAAATGAATCATCCTGAAGCTTAATAAAATATCAGGATATTTAAATTCATTTATATGGAAAAATAAAGAGCTAACAAAAAAATCTATACATCAGTAGCCCAAATAATAGTTTATGCATATGCAACAAGAATAGAAACATCAAAAATGCAAAAGATTAATAAAATGTATAACGAAACTGTTAAGAAAAACAGTTATTAAAGTAAAATTTGATTGAATGAAAAAAATGAAAAGACTTATGAAAAGTGTCAAAAACTCAAATGAATGGGCAAAAAAAAAAATAGAATGGAATAAAAATATAAACAGGATTGGATTCAAAAGGAATAGTTAAATTAGCAAGAAATCAAATATAAAGAGAGCAATTGGTATATCAAAAAAGATGAAAATTGCCTATATTGAATTGTTGTAAACACAACAAGCCAAAGCTTAAAGGAAGTACAGTATAATGTAAATGATATCTCATTAATCTATCCGCATTTATCCTGTAAACTATCAGGTTTCATGCAAGAGGTATGCACTTTGGAAGAGGAAGGAGGCACTATGGAAACAGAACAAAATGAGTGGTAATAAGTTGCATGATTACAAAGAGCAGACGAGAAAAGTGACTTGTGTGGAAAAGATAACAGAAGTGTAGTATGAAGAGCAGTTAACTCATGAGTGAAAAAAAGAAAAATTACAGGGAGTTCTTTAGATATGTTGCTAGTAGAGGGAAGAAAGAATTACAGAAGAATGATATTATTATTATTATTACTTCCATGGAGTAAGAGACTCGTCGTGGGAGGTACTCACTATTGCATACAATGCTCGTCCAACCGCATCTTAAACTGATTCACTTGAACACCAACCACCCTCCATGCAAAGAACCTGTTTCTCACTCCTTTACTCTTATTATACAGTTTCCAGTAATGGCCTGTTGTTCTACTTCCATCTCCCATTCTATGGAAAGTCTCTTCAATGTCTACCTGATAACAACCCCTGACCAGCTTATATGTCTCAATCATATCCCCCTCCCCTCTTCCTCCTATTCATGAGGATCTGCAACTTATATTCTCTCAATCTGTCCTTGTACTCCACATTCCAAAGACCACTGGCTACTTTTGTCAATCTTCTCTGTACCCTTTCCAACATATCCTCATCACTATGAAAACCTGGTGACCAAATCTGTGCACAATAATCCATATGAGGCCTGATCAAGGCCTCATATGGATTATTGTGCACTGTCATATGCACCAATGTCACATGATTATAATGGAATCATAACCTCTCTATTTCTGCATGTCAGGGTTCTCTGCATCATTGCCATTATTCGATGTGATGTCTTCACAACTTGTGCAGTGTGGCCCCTGAATTTCAGGTCCTTGTTCACCATCACTCCTAGATCTCTCATCTCCTTTACTTCTGTTAAAGTTTGTTTTCCCACCAAGTGTATACTTTGCATGCCATCGTTGCTTACTAAATCTCAAAACCTTACACTTCGCATAGTACATTGAACTGACAGTTCCATTTACCTGCCCATTCATGCAATCTATTCAAGTCCTCTTGTAAGGCATTAATATCAGCCTGACTGTGCATTGCTCTCCCCAGTTTTGCATCATCTGCAAACAGCTGAATATCACTAATTTAACCCAACCCAATATCATTAACATACAAATTGAACAACAATGGCCCCAAAACTGACCCCTGTGGCACCACTGGTGACCTTTCTCTTTCAAGATACTACATCCCCCACATACAACTTTCTAATACCTATCTGACAGCCAGTCACTGATCCAACACAGAAGTCTGTTATCCAATCCCATCTGTTTCAATTTATTTAAGAGCTTGTCGTGTGGCAGTCTATCAAAAGGCTTTGCAAAATCCAAGTACATCACTGTATATGCATCTCCTCTGTCCAAGGTATTTGTCACCTTGTTATAGTACATAAATAAGTTAGTGAAACATGATCTCCCCTTAACAAACCTATGCTGATAACCACAGAGAATACCGCTGTTATCAACTCATTTCTGTATCCTACTTCTCACCAATCTCTCCAGGACCTTCACCACAACTCCAGATATTCACACCGGCCTATAATTTGAAGCTACAGCCTTATCACCGCCTTTATGCAGTGGAACAATTTTACTGGTCAGTTTTATAGGTCATTGAAAATGGCAGTATGATAACCAGTGAGGAGGATATAGCTGAGATGATAAGAGAAATTCATAAAGATATTTCATCCTAGTAAATGTAACATTGTGCAGAACTTGAGAGCATTGGAGAGGGAGGATGAGCATCTGGTAATCAGTGAGCAGAAGATTTACGAGAAACTGAGTCTACTTGATTAACGTGGCTGTAGGACTGGATGAGATGACTTGTTACCACATGTTTTAAGGGAATGTTTCAGGGAGCTAACAAAAGCTTTTTTAGTATGGGGATGGTCTGAAAAGTTCTCGGCCTAATAACAAAAAATCGAATTTATAATTTCAAAATTATTTTTATTATTCAACATAATTTCCCTTAAGATTAATACATTTATTCCAGCGATGCTCCAGCACCATTATCCCATCCCTGTAGTGGTTCTCAGTAAGATTGCAAAATGCTGCTCTACAGCTGCAATCATCTCTTGATTCGAAGAAAAACCCTTTTGGGAAGAGATAGAAGTCAGAGGGAGACAAATCTGGGGAATAGGGTGGATGTTCCAACAATTCATAGTGCAGATCCCTTAATTTTCCCATTGCCAAAACTCCTTTGTGGGCAGGTGCATTGTTCTGATGAAAAATTATTTTTTCCTTCTGCAAACCAGATCTTTTCTCACATTTTTTTTCGTCTAGTCTGGTTAAAAGATCAGAATAATATTCCCCCATTATTGTTTTACTCTTTTCAAGATAATTAATAAACAAAATGTCTTTAGCATCCCAAAACACCGATGCCATGACCTTTCCTACTGATGGAACCAACTTTGGTGCTGAACAACCGACTTCTCCCCACTGTTTTGATTGCCGTTTGGATTCTGGTGTGTAATGGTGAATCAAAGTCTCATCCATAGTAATAACTTGATGCACAAAATCAGTTTTATTCTTGTTAAAATGCTTCAAGCACTGTTCAGAGATTTTCATGCGAGTGCATTTTTGATCTGCTATGAGCAAGCATGGCACCGATCTTGCACAAAGCTTTTTCATTTGCAATTCTTCATGCAAAATATATCCTTCACGTTCTTTTGAAATGCCTATAGTCTCAGCAATTTCACGCACTTTGACTCACCGGTCATCCAATACCATATTGTGCAGTTGATCAATGATTTCTGGTGGTGTTACACTTTTTGGACGTCCTTCACATGGATCATCTTCAAGGCTGGTATGGCCACGTTTAAACTCGGCAGCCAATTTCTTAATTGTCGAAAATGAAGGAGAAGAGTGCACATAAACTTTTATGGACTTCGAATGAATTTCTTTTGGCATTAAACCTCTTTTACAAAGAATTTTATAACCACACGATACTCACTTTTATCCATTTCAAGGGATACAGACAACACTTTTGCTTCAGACAGCTGTTTAAATCAAACTACTTGATAGAATGACTTGCAATTTCACATGGATGCTGACAGATGTATGAACTTAGAAAAAAAAATCTTGCCACTAGTGTTGCCATCTATGGTCGAGGCCCAGAACTTTTCAGACCACTCTCGTATAAGTCTTGGATTTGGCCAAGTTTCAAAGGAGTAGAAAGATGGCAGAATTAGCTTTGAACTATTGATCAATCTGTTTGTCTGTAGTTATGGTTAAAGAGAGATTAGTGATGACAAGATTTGGAATTGGGTTTACAACAGCAGCTTTCTCTTTGATGGACAGCATGGGTTTGCTAAAGGAAGATTTTTTTTTTTGACATTCTACTCATTGTAACAAGATGACAAATACATTAGACAGTGGAGATGTATCCACAGTAGTATATTTACATTTTGCAGTGGTGTTTGATAGGCTGTCATATTGACACAGATAATAATTAAATTGGAACAGATGGGGTTGGTCACTAGATTAGTGCTCTGGATCAAAGATTGCCTGTCTGATAGATATCAGCAAATTGTGTATAGAGTGCCACATCCCAGAAGAGGAAAATCACTAGTGATGATAATGATATTGGGGGGAAGGTTTGAATGGTGGTATGCAGTTATTTGTAGAAGACACCAAATGAGAAGACCTGAGAGGAATACAACAGATATTGGTTGCTATGAAAAAGGACTTGAATAGATTGAATGAATAGGCAATGGAGTGGGCTGCTAGCTCAGTGTTGCAAAGTATAAGGTTTAAATTTTGGGAAGAGGAATGCGGAGATTGTCAGGGAAATCTTACAGGAGGTGAAGGAGATGGGGGTGATAGTAGATAGGGTTCTAAAATTTTGGAGAAAGTTTTGCTAAAATTGTGAGAGCAGCAGAGCAGATTATGGCTGTCATGCAGAGGACACTGATGTAGAAGTTGGAAATCTTTCCACTTGGTTAACTATAAATTAAAGATACCCAAGAAATTACGAGCGTAGTCTGAAAACTTCTTGGCCACCACCATAGATGGCAACATTATCGGCAAATTTTTTTTTTTTTTTTTAAGTTGGTGCATCTCTCATAAGTATCCATGTGAAATTGCCAGTCATTCTATCAAGTAGTTTGTTTTATACAGCTGTCTGAAGCAAAAGTATTGTGTGTATCCCTTGAAATGGATAAAATTGAGTATCGTGCAGTTATAAAATTCTTTGTAAAAGAAGTTTAATGCCAGAAGAAATTCATTTTAGAAATGCAATTAAGAAACGGGCTACCGAGTTTAAACATTGCCGTACCAGCGTTGAAGATGATCTACGTGAAGGACGTCCAAAAAGTGTAACAACACCAGAAATCATTGATCAAGTGCACAATATGCTATTAGATGACCAGTGAGTCAAAGTGCCTGAAATTGCTGAGACTGTAGGCATTTCAAAAGAATGTGTAGGATATATTTTGCATGAAGAATTTCAAATGAAAAAGCTTTGCACAAGATGGGTGCCATGCTTGTTCACAGCAGATTAAAAACGCACTCACATAAAAATCTCTGAGCATTGCTTGGAGCATTTTAACAAGAATAAAACTGATTTTGTGCATCAAGTTATTACTATGGATGAGACTTGGCTTCACCATTACACACTAGAATCCAAACAGTGGACAGAAGCCAGTTGTTTGGTGCCTAAGACAAAGTTGGTTCCACCAGCAGGAAAGGTCATGGCATCGGTGTTTTGGGATGCTAAAGGCATTTTGTTTATTAATTATCTTGAAAAGGGTAAAAAAATAACTGGGGAATATTATTCCGATCTTTTAACCAGACTAGATGAAAAAATTCATGAGAAAAGACTCAGTTTGCAGAAGAAAAAAAAATCATCTTTCATCAGGACAATGCACCTGCCCATAAAGGTGTTTTGGCAATGGGAAAATTAAGGGATCTGCGCTATGAATTTTTGAAACATCCACCTTATTCACCAGATTTGACTCACTCTGACTTCTATCTCTTCCCAAAACTAAAGCTCTTCCTTGCTGGTCAGTACTTTCTTCAAATCAAGAGGTGATTGCAGCTGTAGAGGGGTATTTTGCAGATCTTACTGAGAACTACTACAGAGATGGGATAATGGCACTGGAGCATCACTGGAATAAATGTATGTCTTAAGGGAGATTATGTTGAAAAATAAAAATAATTTTGAAATTATAAATTGATTTTTTTCATTGTTATGCTAAGAACTTTTCAGACCACCCTCGTATATACTGGGTTGTGATATTGCCTTAATATCACAACCCAGACCAGTTTCGACCTATCTGGCAGTCTGGGTAGTGACCTTTCCCATAATGCATAGCATTTATACATACGCGAAAGGATATGTGCTTAGCATTATGGGATACTAAGGTAAGTGATGTGAAGTCATTAGCATCTATTTACGAGTTGTCCTGTTGTGATTATATTTCAGGTACAAACTTTGTTTGCTTACACTTGGATAAAGGATTAAACCAAGTACAGGAAAATCTCGCTTAATGCGATCAATTAATCCTTCAATTCATATGCACTAATCAGAATTGCATTAAGCGAATACAGTAAACAACAGGAATAATTATAATTCATCCATCAGTTAGTGTAAATTTGGGGAAAAAATTATAGTATAAGCTATATTAGACGATAAACTCATCAAACTTGATAAAAATCAATTGCTTAAATTTTATTTCATATCTAAACATTTAACTGAACTACTTTTTTACAAAAAAGAAAAAATGAAGTAAAAATGTTTGAATTGTGCTCTACTTTTTCCACTCGTCATGCAAATAGCTGGTAATAACTTTCAAGATTTCAGCAGACTTCAAAGCTTCATTCCATATCAGGATCAGCATCAAACAAAATTTCCTTAACATACTCAATGTTATTGAAAACTAGCCCAAGTTCTTTTGCAGTTAGCTTCTTAGTCGTAACATTGTCTTCTTGTTCTCACTCCTTATCTTCTTCATGTGCATGCTGTTTTTCTAGTTGAAGGAGATCATTCTCGCTTAACTGTTCTGAATGGGAATCGAGCAAGTTTCTCACATCTTCATTATCCAGTTCATTAAATCCAAGTTCTTTTCCTCTTGTGCTGATTTCTTTAATAATGTTAGATTTTGTATTTTGCACGATAAACTGACATAGGCTTCAGTTTCATGGCTTCCTAATAAAAACGTAAAAATGGAAGACGGACTTTAGATACTTTGTATCCTGGTTGAGATGCTTCGGTTTTAGCTGAGAAAGTTTTTGTTCGCATATGCCTCCAAAGGAGACCAGTTTTGTCAATGTTGATTATTTGCCAATCGTCATAATCACCCTCCTGAATTATGCTTTGCAATTCTTCAGGAAATTATGCCGCAAAATCTTTATCAGCACTAGCAGATTCCTCAGTTATTCTTATGTTATGCAATCCACCTCAATTTTTAAAACAGTCAAATCATCCTAAACTCACAGTAAAGCTCTTTTGCATTCCTCTTGATATTTGGTCTCTTTCACTGAGGTGAAAATATTGAGAGCTTTTGCCTGAATATTCCGTGTACTAAGAGATATTATTTTTTGGTTATAATCCTCAATCCAGAGTGATAAAAGGTATTCCATCACGATCATTAAATGGCTGCTATTTCAGGCGATCTCTATGCTTAAAGAACCAGTAGCAACTTTCCTTATTCTTCGTATTCTTTGCTCTTATTTAATATAGTCCAAACTGTAGACTCGCTGTTCCAAGGTTTCGCACAGTCATTGTATATTAGCACCACTTTCAGGTCTCTTAATGACTTCTAGCTTTTCCGTTCGCTGCAGATTGGCGACAAAAAATTTTGCGTAACATAAAAAAATCGTGTTAACTGATTAATCACTTGCTTAAAGCAGGAAAGTTGAAAAAATGTTGAAGAAAAAAGTTGAAGAAATGTTGGAAAGAGCCCAGAGATAATTGACTAAGGTGATTTCTGATCTCGGGAATGTTGAGTATGAAGGCAGATTGAGTGATGCACATTACAACACCTAATGGATAGGAGTAGTCATGATTGATAAATGTAAGTTGGTAAGGCATTATTACCAGATTAATGTGGATGAGATTTTTCATACAATGGGAGGAGATGAGTGGGGGACCAACAGGTCATTTCTGGAAGCTTTATAAGGAGAGTATGAGCAGGGTGTGTGTGTGTGTGTGTGTGAATGAGTAGTAGTTTTTTGCATAGATGGTGAATGCATTTAAGGCACAGTATAATGAGGTGTGTGTGTGTGTGTGTGTGTGAGAGAGAGAGAGAGTGGGACCACCTGTGGTGAATCTTTTGACTCCCTGCATGTCTGATGATGATAATAAGAATTCTCTTCCCATAAAGATCATTTACAATATCAGTTAAGCTATATATACACATATAATTTACAGTATCTATTGATATATCATTTCTTAATGAAATTATTGAAAAAAGGGATTAAAGGGGTTTTAAGTATAACACTTCTTTCTTTTTTTATAAAGAGAACTAGGGTGCATTTTGCTCCGTTCACTTACTACCTACACTCCCATAATATTTACTCATTTAGTCAACCCTTTAGGTTTTCTATAAAAAGTATGCTGTTATTATTACATCCTCCATGGAGTCGACAGACTCATCCTGGGAGGTTCATTCAACTGACAACATATTTATCATATAGAATCTTAAAATCCTTAACACTTATTGCATTAACAATGCACTCTGGTAATGAGTTCCATTTGCTGACAGTTCTCCATGTAAAAAAATCTACTCTTCACACCCCTCTTCACTACACTTTTACATAACTTCCAGGAATGACCTGGTTCTTCCCCCTCTCACCTTCTACTCTTTTAATAATCCCCCTCTGGATTAATCTGTTAAAATCCTCTCACTAACTTATGTCTCTCTATCATATCACCTCTCTTCCTCCTTATCCACCAAACTTTGCAATCCACATTTCTTCAACCTCTCTCCATCATTTCAAACTCCTGATATTGTCTTATTACTCATGTCTGGACCCTCTCCAATGTCTCAACATCACACTGAAAACCAGGTGACCAGATCTGAGCACAATAGTCTAAATGTGGTCTGATCAGTGTCTTATACAGTGGTGCAACTACTTCCATATCCTTACATGTTAGAGAGTATTTCTGATCATAGCAGCACTACGATGTGAAGCCTTTGCAACCTAGCAATATATCCTCTAAACTGTGTAGCAGAGGCATGGCAAGCTGGCCATATTATTATGCCAGTAACTTTCATGAGCAGGAGAAAGTCTACAAACCGAGATAGTGCTACTGTGTATGGGGCAACTGACGCGCCTACTCGAAGACCACATAGAGTAGGTAAGAAATCAGCAATGTGGTCAGCCAAGGATGTGAAACATGTAGCCACCCTCAACACTCAACAAGCCACCCACCTTGGAAAATTGCAATTAGTCCAGGAAAATTTAAAAAGACTGAAATGGAGTATTTTAGGTTTATCAGAGACATTGGTGCAGAGATGGATTCATGGATTTACCAGAAGGAAGACTGTACTTCTAAGGAAGAAAAGATAACATACACAGAAAAGGAGTTGCATTATTAATTGAAAAGAAACTTACACACTCAGTAATTGAAATAAACCCAATGTCTCCTAGAATAATCACAGCCAAACTTCAAGCAAAAAAAAAGGTCAAACAATTAAAATAATCCAAATATATGCACCAGACAGTAACCATTCAGAGGAAGAAATAGAAAATTTCTATGAAGAACTACAACAGGAAATAGATAATTCCAAAAATAGAGAACTCATGATAGTGATGGGAGATTTTAATGCTAAAATAGGACAGTTCCCAGCAGACAAAAAAGATCTGATGGGGAAATTTCGATACGGAGAGCTTAACGACAGAGGAGGACGATTACTCCACTTCTGTAAAGCAAACGATCTAACGATTAAAAACACATTGTTCTATCAATGCCGTAATAATAAATATACATGGACATCCCCAGATGATAATATAAAGAACTGCATAGACTATTTCATCATAAACAAACAATGGAAAAGATCAGTAAATAATGTACAAACATTAAGAAGTTTTGATTTTGACACTGACCACAAAATATTAACTGCCAAAGTGAAGATAAAATTCAACAGGAAAAACAATATCAGAAAAGAAGAAAACATCAACCTATCAAAACTAAAAGATAGCTCAAGCAGAAGTCGATTTTTAGAACAGATGTGCTTGAAATTAAAACCCTCCATCTTCCAGAACAACGGAAAATACTAGGAAGAAGGAAAAGAAACAGTGTTATCAATTGCAAAAGACACTCTAGGTTTCAAACCCAAAATAAACAAACAGTGGATAACCCAAGAAATCATAACTACCATAGAAGAGAAAAGAGAGGCCAAGATACTTGTAAACCAACAAAACAATGAAGAGAATAGAGAAAAATACAGAGCACTAAAAATAAAGTTGATAACCTATGCAAAAAAGCCAAAGAAAAATGGTTAGAAGAAAAAGCTAAGAAATGCCAAAAGCACACCAACAAAACAACTTAAAAGTCTTCCATGATACTGTAAGAGAAATTACAAAGGAATTCTCAGCAAAAGCAGTAACAATGATAAAAAACAAGATGACTGAAACCGGGAATATTGAATATATAACAAAAAACTGGTCAAACCATTTTAAGACTATCTTCCACCAAGGAAACCAAACTGCAATGCCAACAATAGAAGAAAATAATGATCACCCAAAAATTTTACAAGAAGTTAGATATGCAGTAAAACAGATGAAAAACATTAAAGCACCGGGCATTGATACTATCCCTACTGAACCGTGGTCATATGGAGGCAGCATATCAATAGAATATTTAACACCCCTATTCAATAAAATGCTACAAACAGGAGAGATCCCAGATGACTGGAGAACTGGAAAGATCATCCCAATATACAAGAAAGGAGACAAAAGAGACTGCAGAAATTACAGACCAATCAATTTACTCCCTCACACCTATAAAATATTCATAAGAATTATACAAAATAGATTAAAAAAACACCTATGAAGAAATGATAGGCATAAAGCATGCTGGTTTCCGAGGAAACTATTCAACAATAGACCAGATTTTCACATTGCACCAACTAGCAGAGCTCAGCTGGGAAGACCATAAAGAACTATATTGTTGTTTTGCGGACTTTAAACAAGCTTTCGATAACATCAACAGAGAAATCTTTCTTAAAATTCTACTAGAAAAAGCAATAGACAAATATATAATACAGTTTCTGATAAAATATTACTCTAAGACAAATGCAATAATTAAAAAGGACACACTCAAAACAGAACCCATAGAGATCCAAAAAGGAGTAATGCAAGGATGCCCATTATCCCCATGCCTGTTCAACATATATCTAGAAGAAATTGTAAAGAAGGCAATAGACAATGAGCCTGGAATCAATGTCAATGGTTTAAACATAAATAAATAATATCAAAAATTACCTGCAGGTGCAGGAACAGTATAAAGCTCAGGCCAGAAAGGTAACAAGGGGTGGTAAGAAAAGCAAAAGCGGATTATGAAAGAATATTGGCTATGCAGGCTAAAGAGAATCCCAAACAGTTTTTTCAATATGTTGCAAGTAAAAGGAAAAATGTTCATGGCAGAATGATTTTAAAAAATGCTGAGGGTAGGGAGGTAACTGAATCAGTCGATATAGTGGAATTACTGAGCGAGCACTTTGCAAGAGTATATCATTCAGGTGGTGACATTGCAGGAATGGAAGAACCAACAACTTATACTGGAATTGTGATGAATGAAGTGGAGGTAAATAGTCTATTACAGAACCTCAATGTCAATACATCTGTGGGATTGAATAGTATACCAGTTCATGTCGTACGTGAAGCGGCTAAAGAATTGTCAGTGCCCTTGACCATTTTGTTTAATTTGAGCCTCGGGTCTGGATCAGTTCCAAGGGAGTGGAAAGAGGGGAAAATAATTCTGCTGCATAAAGGTGGTTCCAAGGCTACTGTTGAAAATTACCGGCCAATCAGCATAACAGGAATCGTTATCAAGGTCTTGGAGAAAATAGTCAAGAGGAAAATACAAGATTTGATAGATGAAAATGAGATACTGTATCGGGTACAGCATTGTTTTGTGAAGGGTAGGTCATGCCTCAGTAACTTGCTCACGTATTATAACACAGTGACGGCTGAATTGGATAAGGGTAATGGGTTTACAGTCATTCTACTGGACCTTGCTAAGGCCTTTGACAGGATACCACATGGAATTCTAATCAGTAAACTGCAGCATATGGGGATGGATATAGGGTTCGTGAGATGGATAGGAGGGTGGTTGACAGAGAGATAGCAGAGAGTGGTTTATTCAGGAGTAGAGTCCAAAAGACCGCCTGTAACTAGTGGTGTGCCACAAGGATCTGTTCTTGGACCACTGCTGTTTAATTTGTTCATTAATGATATAGGAAAGGATCTGAGAGGAACAGTTCATTTGTTCGCAGATGATGCAAAGTTGGGTAGGGCAATAGTGAATGCAGATGATGTCAAAATTTTGCAGGATGATTTGGATAGATTGGAGGTCTGGGCTAAGGAGAATGGATATGAATTTAATGTGGCAAAATGTAAGGTTATGCATTTTGGGGTGAAAAGATTGGCAGCAGTTTACTACATTGGTGGAACTGTGCTCCAGGAAATTGATGAGGCAAGAGATTTAGTTTGGTGGATAAGGAGTTAAAGTTTACGGGGCACATTGCAAAAGTGTCCAAATCAGCTCATCAAATCACTTGGTTGCTGAAGAATATGTTGACGAGCAGAGACAAGCATGCTATTATTCCTCTGTATCGAGCCTTGATAAGACCCTATCTCGACTACTGTGCCCAGATTTGGTCACCTAGGTTTCTTCTTGATGGGAGGAGGTTGAGAGGATCCAGAGGCAAGTGACCAAGATGATAGCAGGTCTGTGGAATGAACCTTATGAGAACAGCTTGAGGATTTGTGGGTTGCAGAAATTGGTTGATAGGTGGAGGAGGGGAGATATGATTGAGACATTCAAATTACTGAAGGGTTTCTATAAAATTAATTCTGAAGATATTTTTGAGAACAGGGCTGGCGGCGGGAAGACTAGGGGACATTCATGGAAGCTGGGCAAGAGTGTGGTTAGTAAGGGTGTTAGCGCTGGGTTCTTTACTTTTAGAGTGGTGAATGAGTGGAATAAGCTGCCAGAGTCTGTGGTGGATGCTGTGACGGTGAATGAGTTTAAGGCAAGGAATGATAGATACCGTGTGAATGTCGAATAGTTGTGATGAACATGATTTGGGGCCTCCCTCGATGAGTCTAAGGACTTCCTGGAGTTGCCCGTAATAATAATAAATATGCAGATGATCATGTCCTTCTTGCAAGAACCCCAAATGAACTACAAAAGTTGATCAACAAGCTAAACGAAACCTATAAAACATATGACATGACAATAAATATACAAAAGACAAAAGTGATGAAAATAGAGAAGAACGGAACTACCATCTCAGCCACCCTAAATGGAGAACAAATAGACAACTTCATATACCTTGGATCAAAACTAACAGAAACAATAGATGAACTCAAAACACTCAAACATAGAATAGTGATAAGATGGTCCACCATGGGAAAATTACAGAAAATCTGGAAAACAAACAAGATATCTAAGCAAGCCAAAATCAAATTATATGAAGCAATAATTATACCAACAGTCATCTATGGAGCAGAAGCGTGGACAGTTAAAAAAAAGAGAGGAGAAAAAACTGCTGGCATTTGAAATGAAATGCTTAAGAAAAATAAATAGAACAAGTTGGATAGAAAAGAAAACAAACATCACAGTCAGACAAGAACTATTGTATAAAAAGACAGTAATAGAAAAAATTAGAAAACAACTGAGATGGTTTGGACAACACACTGTACGCATGGACGCAGACAGACTTCCTAATGTCCTAATCAATACTTTTCCAACTGAAAAAAGAAGACCCGGAAGACCAAGAATTACCTGGTTGAAATTAATAAAGAACATCTCGGGATGCAGAACATATAAGGAACTTTTTCGAACAGCAAGAAATAGAGAAGAATGGAAGATCCTGCTCAAGAGAAGACTCAACCCGTCTTAGACAGAAGAGAAGAAGAAGAAACTTCAGCATACTGTCAACCATCACTCCTAAATCTCTCATCTCATTTACTTCTTGCAGTATGGCACCATCAATATAGTACACAGCCTTATATTTCTGCACTCCAAAATGCAACACCTTGCACTTATTGATATTAAAACTACCACCCCCACTCTTTTGTCCAAGTAAAAAGTCTATTCAAATCTTCCTGAAGAGATTTACATTAGCAGTGCTACTTATAATTCTTCTCTCATACTGCACATTTTCTTTCTTTACCATGCTCATCACCTTTCTAGCTTGCACTTTATACTCTTCATGTATCTGATCACTATTAACTGTCTTGTACTTCGTCCATAATGTTTTCTTTTTCAGCACAGCTTGCTTGATTTTGCTGTTCATGCATTTCACTCCTACTCTATTTACTTGCTAAACCCTTGGTATGTAGCCATACATTTCTTTTGTTAGATACTTCCTTGTGAGTTTCCATGTATTGTCAACATCTTTTCCCACAACAATCCTCACCAACCAGTGGCAGTGTCAACACTTCATTAACAATTACATCTTGTGAAGTTATCACCAAATTCAAAACATTAAAGCCTCTAGTTGATTCAATCACATGTTGCTGAAGATACTTATCTCTTAGAAATTCCACAAACTCGTTTTCCTTGTTCCCATACGTTATCTCCTCCTTCCAGTCTATATTCCTGTAATTAAAGTCTCCCATCAGGATCACTTTCTTTTTACATGCTCAACTAATTTGCCTAAACATTTCACAGTCAGTATTCTCTGCATTTCCTGGCCTATAACAGCATCCTATCAGATATACTAATCTGTTTATTTCAACTTCGCACCACACAGATTCAAAATCTGTGCATGCACTATCAACTTCCATACTTTTGCAGACACAATTCCTCTGCAATCACTCCCCCCCTCCTCTTTTCACAGCTCTATCCTTCTGGAAAATTATATATCCTTCTAATTCTATTCCCAACATTACATCCTCCTCAGACAACCAAGTTTCGCTTATTCTAATTTTTGGGCATCAATGCAACAAGCTTGGCTCTCTGTCTCTCTCTTGTTTCGAATACTCCTTACATTTGTGTATAAACAACAATCCCTGTGTGTGTTTGAGGCCATTCTACCAGCACCAACATTCTCTATTCTAGCTGCTATACTACACCTCTCTCTTTTCACCATTTCCTTGGTCCTGATTGTGATTTCCATTCCTACCTGTCTCATCCTCACCTTTATGCATTCTATCATCTTGTTTGTGCTGCTGCAACCATATCTTCAACATCTATCTTCTCTATCTTCCACCTGCCATACAATCTGTTGATTTCTGCTATCCTGTTTCACATGTAGACTCTTGATCACTGGCTACATTAACTTTGTGCCTTCTCAGAAAACAATAGCCTTTCTAAATGCCCAACACCAAACCCATTCAAATGTAATCCATCAGCTTTATACCATTCCAACTTCCCTTCAAATTCACTTCAAAGATTTACCAATTGAACCCCCTATGCCTCACACAACTCAGGCATCTTACTATTCATTATCTCTGCTCTCCTTATCATTTCACTGATATCGTGTCTGGGCAACATGCCTATGCCCAGGAAGTGCAACAAGGTGAAGTTTGCGATTCTGCTGTATGCTATGATACAGGCAAACTGAGAAGAAGAGCAATGACAGCTAATGAATCAGTACAAAGATTGTGCAGAAGGAATGTTATTGAGTTTATGGACCTATGGCCTTAATTTGATGGACAGAAAAATTTGTATAGTGTTGATGGATCGCACTTAAATGGATTCAGAGTTAGGTATCTGGAGAGAGTTTTCTTCACTGAAAATGCGAAAACTCAAAATCAAGAAAACTAATCATTTAGGACTGATTAGATGAGCTTGTGTGTAAAGGCATCTGTGAAGCGAATGAATATGTGTGAATGAACAAAAAAATGCATAATCTAGTTTCAAAGGCAACAATGTTGACTGGGGTAGTCAATGCAGGATGTAACGGTAGTGTGAGCCTAAAGGGTTGCTACATCAGGAATAAGAGTGAGGGTTTTTGGCATTGGTTCACAACCTATAGCCTCTGTAACTCAATTAGTCTTAACCTGTACCTAAAAAGAAGTAATAGATGAAGGATTACATATGTATGAAAGCATTACTGTAAATCGAAGAAATATAACACATTTAAAGTATGCTGACTACATAGTAATCACCAGTGGCACACTCAGGATTTAATCTTGGAGGAGGGCTGAGTACTCAAGATTTAATCTTGGGGGGGGGGGGGTCTGAGTTGAGTAGACGGTTTGAGAATACACACTACATGCACACGACCTATGACTGAGCATCTGCAGTGATTGCCAATACATTATACCAGTGATCTCTGGCCTGGCTTAGGCAAACAAAGTATCGCCCGAGCACTACTTCGTTCGCCTTGCGTTCACAACTGCCGTGATTCCCGAGAGCCAGAGGATATTCCCACCTTATGTGACCGCTAATTCATAAGTAGTATAGAAATAGAAGACAAGACACAACATAAATAAAAATAAAAAAAAGAATTTTAATTAGGAAAAGATTTTTGGAAAATTTTCTAGTTTTTTTTTGTCCTTTTTCTTTTGGGGGAGCGAGGCCCCTTGGCCCTCCCTCCCTGGGTGTGCCAATGGTAATCACTACAGACAGCCAAGAAAAATTAGAAAATATCCTGACCAAGCTGCATCAAACAATTAACTAATATGATATGAAAATCAATTTTAGTAAAACAGAACTAATAGTAACAGGAAGAAAAGGAGAAGCAATTCAAATGAAAATAGGACACAATAATATAGAACAAGTAAAGAAATTCAGTTACCTAGGCTTTCAACCAGAAACTTGAGTTTTTTGGAACAGTCAAACTGGTCCTGTGAAACATGGATTACAGACGTTAATACTTATGATTCAGTCATAGGCTTGATTTGTCAGCTATATGCTGGTCCTAAGCCCAGATAAATTGGGGGGGGGGGGAAGCAGTGGTGAACTACCCTATAAAAATCTCACCAGAAAACATTTTGTGCAAAAATAATTACCTACAAAGTTACCAAGAGTCAGTAAAAAAAAGTGTGCTACTTTTTTACAAAAAAATTAAGTAAAGACGATTGAATCGTGCTCGACTTTTTCATCTTGTCATGCAATTTGCGATGGCTGGCGATCGCTTTATCAAGATTTTGGTGGACTTTGAAGCTTCATTCCGTATTAGAATCAGCATCAAACAAAATTTCCTTAGCATACTCGATGATTGAAACTAGCTCAAGTTTCTTTTGCAGTTAGCTTTTTAGTTGTAACATTTTCTTCTTGTTTGCACTCCTTATCTTCTTCTTTATATGCACACTGTTCTTCTAGATGGAGGTTGTTCTCACTGTACTGAATGGGAATCAAGCAAGTTTCTTACATCTTCATTATCCAGTTCATTAAATCCAAGTGCTTTTCCAATTGTGCTGATTTCTTCAATAATGTTAGATCTTGGATTTTGCGCATGATAACCTAACATAGGCTTGAGTTTAAAGTCACCTTCTGCATCACCTCCTAATAAAAGTGTAAGATGATCTTTAGATACTTTGTATCCTGGTTGAGATGCTTCAGTTTTAGATAGGAAAGTTTTTGTTAGCATACACTTCCAAAAGAGACCAATTTCGTTGACGTCGAATATTTGCCAATCATCATAATCACCCTTCTGAATTATGCTTTGCAATTCTTCAGGAAACTTGGCTGGAGAATCTTTATCAGCACTAGCAGATTCCCCAGTTATTCTTGCATTATGTAGTCCAGCTTGATTTTTTTTAAATGGTCAAACCATCCTAAACTTGCAGTAAAGCTTTCGCATTCCTCTTGAAATTTAGTCTCTTTCAATGAGGTGAAAATATTGAGAGCTTTTGCCTGAATATTCTCTGTATTAAGAAGAAGTATTATATTTTGGTTATAATCCTCAATCTAGAGTGACAGAAGACGCTCTACCTTGATCATTAAATGGCTTCTATTTCAGGTGATCTGCATGCTTAAAGATGCAATAGCAACTTTTCCTTGTTCTTTGTATTCTTTGCTCTTATTTAATATAGTCCAAACTGTAGACTCGCTGTATCCTAGGTCTCGCACCATCATTGTATTACTAGTGCAACTTTCATGTCTCTTAATGGTTTCCAGCTTTTCCGCTCGCTGCAGACTGGCGACAAAAAATTTTGTGTAGCGTAAAATTTCGCATAACATAAAAAATTTGCATTATCTGATTAACTTAAAGTGGGAAATGGTATCATTTTACTTAATCACGCTAGCCGATTATCATATATATCAAATTTGTGTTAAGTGAGGTTTTCCTGTAATCTAGTATTAGAATATTGTAATCTCCAAGTTTGCATCCTAATTGGCATTTAAACTTATTACCAACATTATGTGGTAGTAACATGTTCGTCTGAGCTATTGTGGTTTGTTTTTCTTTGTTACAGTCTGTAGTAAGATATGTAGCATCAATAGGAAATCTGTTTTAGCTACCCAAATGGCCATATGGATAAAATATATACTTCATATCCATATTATTTCTATAATATCAAAAGGTTATATTGACTTCAGTAGATCGTTATCCATGTTATTATGAATGTATATACATATCAGAGCTGGTACAGTTGTTAATAATACTAAAGATGTATATATTATTATTATGTGATACCTCCAAGGAGTTCAAAGAGTCATCGAGGGAGGGTACCCACTTCACAATTCTCCATCTCCACCACCCAATCCACCACCTACAGCGAACCACAAATACCATCTACACCAGTGCTGTCTACTGGCCACCATCACCACCACTACCATAAGTATTTTCACAGACAATCACAAAATCCATGCCCATAGTAGGATTCAAGCCCGTTGCCTTTTGGCTGGAGAGCGGATACACTAATCAGCAAACCAGGCCAGCAAGTTTATCTATGAATGATTTAAAAATGCCATGTGTATATTCTTGAAATTACTAGGCTCCATATCTAATGAGTAATTATCTGAAAGCTGTATAGGATGAAATCCTAGCAGTTTTGCTTAGCAAATGACAATCATTTAATCTGCTTTTGATCAACTCTATTCTAGCAATCTCCTGATCGATGTGACATCAGTGTGGGAGAGCCTGAAGTTTCAGGCTCACAAAATAGTATTGTCAGCAAGTGGCCCATTATTTTATAGTTTATTCTTTGAATATCCTTATAATCATCCTGTAACAATAAATTAAAGGTGCCAAGAAATTATATTCTTGGTTTCATCCTTTATCTAAGTGTAAGCAAACAAAGTTCACGTGTAAAGTAACTTCACGACTGGGCTTCTTGTATATAAAAGCTAATGACTTCACATCATTTGCCTCAGTATTCCATAATGCAAAGCACATATCCTTATGCATAGGTATAATTTATAGTATAACCAAGTGAAAAATCTTTCAACATGTAACAGTATTTAAGGATGTGGCATGTTTAGATCTGAAAAACGGTTGTTTATTTCATGTGCCATGGTAAAGCAAACATTTCCCATGATCATCTTTCTTCACTTCTGAGAAGCTAAGAGTGAAAGATTTGACAGAAGTCATATCTAAATAGTGATATTATGCATCAGAATTAGTAAAAACATAACTCAAATACTCATCTTTTGTCACTTAATGTTAGTCAAAACAGTGGAAAAGTAATGGTGTCAAGGAGAGGTAAGATAGATATTGTGTTGATAGTTTGGGTCTCCCACGATAAGTTCTGGAAATTATTATTGCACGGGCACTTCCATGGAGTCCTAAAACTCATCGTGGTAGACCCAAACTATCAACACAATATCTATCTTACCTCTCCTTGACACCATTAACAGACAAAGCACTCACAACTCCACTCTCTTCCACTCTCTTCCACTCTCTTGAGACTCAGGCAACCCATTTCATTCATTCCCCGCTCTCCAAGCAAAAAATCTAGTCCTCATGCCCTTCTAACCAGACACTTACCCATCTTCCAGGGATGATCTCTTGTTTTGCCCACACTAGCCTGGCAAACACCTTTGCAAAATCCATTAATATCATCATGTAGCCATTCCCTTTATCCAACTCAGCTGTCATCCCATTATAAAAAGTTAATAGATTACTAAGGATTGACCTACTTTTGATAAAGCCATGCTATTCCTCTTAGAGTATTATATTCTTATCCACCCATTCCTAAATTCTCTTTTTGACCAACTTTTCTAGTACTTTCACCATCACTTCTATCACAGACTTAGTTCCTCCTTTATGCAAAGGAATTATTTTGCGCTCCCTCCACTCTCTTGAGACTTTGCCAGAGATGACAATTAAATTAAACAACCTGCTTAAAGGCATTGACAGTTCCCCTACATATTCTTTTAAACTGCAAGGCAATATTCCATCCAATTCCACACCTGTATTTAGATTCAGCAATATCTTAAGTACTTCCAATTCATCAACCTCTGTTCTCACAACAGTCCCTGTTATCTCTAACATAATATCTTCACTTGGATGATATGCCCCCCCCCCCCCTTGCAAAATGATCATGCAATAGCTCAACAATTTATCTGCCTCTGTACCATCAGCACTCATTAATGTTATCCTTCCAGTCATTCAACCTCCTCCTTGCCACATGATGAAAAAACTGTTTGGGATTTCATTTCAGATGTTTGGCTAATTTCTTCTAAAAGTCTGATTTTGCCTTCCTTATCATGCTGTCACCTTTCTTGCCTGATCCTTGTACTGTTTATGGGTTAGCTGGTCACCATCCTCCTTATATACCCTCCAACATTTTCTTAAACTGCTTGCAGCTCATGCTTAATGATACTACTCATTCATCTAACTCCTACCTTAATTGTTTTCCAGACCTTGGTTATACAGTGTGATATTTCTTGACTATCACCCATGCACTGTGAACATCCTTCCCTTGCAGATCTTTAGGCCATGGTACTTACTCAAATTGCCTTCTAAGTGTATAATAATCATCTGCCTTGTAATTTCCCATATACCCACCCTTCTTAACTGGAATTTTCGCATGTTGTGCTACCTCCCAGGTCATGAGCACATGATCACTTTCTCCAATTGAAGGCAATATGGATAGGTCTTCTGATCCTGTAACCCGATCCAGCACTCTCGTACCCCAAGCACTATTGTCGCCTTCTGCTTCAACTGATTATCTCTCATTAGTTTGTATAAATTTGATTCGCTTCCTGCCATGTGTCATTCCTCCTACCAATCTATGTCTTTAAACTTGAAGTCCTTCCCCATAATAATTACTCGACTTGCACTTATTGTACTAATCTGCTGATGTACATCATCCACAGCACCTGGGTGTTGCAGATGATGTGCATCAGCAGATTAGTATATCAGCAGCAACCGATTTTATATTTTATCCTATTGGCCTCAATCTCACACCAGATTGACTCAAAAGAACTGTCATCTGCCTAACTTTCTCCTACTCTTGTTGGCTGCAATTCATCTACTATCATCAGATGTCCTGTATACACTATCCATCACATTTTATCCCTTTAACTACATCATCTGCTGCTAACCTAGTCTTGCTACTGCCTATAATGTTTGTCGAGGTTGCACTTGACCAATGCCAAACTTCTCCTCCTTGTTTCTGATACTTCTGGCATTAGTATGTGGAAACTGCGGCATCCCATTAGGTGCCCAAACACATTGAATTCTGAATTGACTACCCTATTGAATATTTTTTCATAAGAGAATAGATTCTGCACTTGTTGGTCATTCTTACACTCGTTATTTGAAAAAAAAAAAAAAAACAATAAACAGTAATATATTCTTTAATTCTCTGCATCCATCTTAATTGCTTTAGTTTTCCTGACTTTGCTAATCTCTTGCTGTTTCTCAGCCTTTCATTTTGTGCTTTGTCCTGTGAAGGACTACATGCAAGCAAGCTATTTCTTTATTTGGGTTTTCAGCATTGTCCTGAACTTCCACCACATTGCAACTTTCGCATACACTAGCTTACTGCTACTTTCAATCACCTTATTTATATTCTCTTTCCTGTTTCATTCACCATTGTTTAAAAGCAGTGCTCTAAAAGAAGACAACCAAGAACATCCTACAAAGTTATGTCCAAAATTATTCCTTCGTTATATTGTTAATGTATCTATGTCATTAAAGCATCAATAATGCCCTAAAATTGAGTAAAAAAAAAAGCCAATGACATCATAAAAGCGGTACTCCTAAAGAAAAATAGGCAAAATAGCCATAAAAATTAATATTCATTTAGAGGTGTAACATGGAAAATTATCCAGAAATAATATCTATGCATAATTACATTTGTTGCAGCATGTGCAAAATGTATGGCCTTTCTTTTTTGTATGTGATAATGTGATTGCCTAGTGTTACAAGTGGTATGAGCTAAGATAAAGGATGTCAGTTATTATTATTGTTATTAAAAGAAACCTCCAGAGAGTTATAAACTTATCGAGGGAGGCCATACTATTCACATCAACTGTTATACCTGTTCTTGAATTCATTGATGCTACTTGCACATACAACATCCAACGACAATCCATTCCAGACATAAACAGTATGAGAGAAAATATACCCCTCACCTTCTTGAATAATTCCTTGAACTTTCAAGGATGCCCTCACATCCTTTCTCCACCCTCCATAAAGTGAAAAATTCCATTTACTGAAATTCTGTATAACGCTTTGGATAATCATCCCCTTTTGCTAGTGTCTGTAGCCTACAAATTATCAATTTGTCTTCATAATTAGTATTCCACAATCCTGATATCATTTTTGACACAGTGGAGAGAACGCAAACGAAAGTATCAGAATCGCCACAGATACCAGGAGACCAGACCTGTGTGCAATAGTCCAAGTGAGGTCTTATTAAGGCCTGGAAAGAGGCAAAATGACTTCCTTATCATTACATGTCAAGGTTTGTTTCAGCATTGCAATTATTCTGCGAGTTGCATTTACACTTTTTATGGCATGAATTTTGCTATATGACCCTTGAACTTCAACTTACTGTCTAAAACTCCAAGATCCCTAGCCTGTCAGTTTCTTCTAGCATAATCCACCAATATAATACAACATTGAATATCTAATCACATCAAAGTGCATGATCTTACATTTATTAACACTGAACTGACAGCCATTTTCATATGCTCACAATTCCAGCCTATTCAAATCATTCTACAAGTACTGCATATCAGCAGTGCTCCTAATTACCCTACCTATCTTTGCTTAATTCGTACAGCAAATGATTTAAGGGCTATGTACTTTTAAAGTTATTTGCAGACATTGCAAGACTAGAAAGGGGGGGGAGCAAGAGTCAATGAAGATGATATAGAGATACTACAGGATGACTTAAATAGACCATTAGTATGAACAAACAGTAATGTGGCAGTGTGTGTGAGTAATGCACTTTGAGAAGTAGAAGAGATTATATGCTGCTTACTACATTGATGAAAAATATTATAGAAAATTGATGAGACCAGAGATTCGAGGATGAATGTGGACAAGGAGTTGAAGTTTAGAGTGCATATTGCAAAGGGGAACAAAACAGTTTATATCACTTGGATGTTGAAGAACACACTGAAAATAGTGATAGGTAGGTTGTGTAAAAAAAACTTCATCTTCTTAAGGCTTTAGTAAGGGTGTATATGCATAACTGCACAGATCACCTGGATTCTTTGTAATGAGTGGCTAAGTTTGTGATAGGTCTATGGAATGTTCTCTCTGAGAACAGAATGATCACAGTTTACAAAGATTAGTTGATAGGCAGAAATGAGGTAAAAAAGTGATAGATAAGATATTACCATCTGTGTAAAGAGCATGGTTGGGAAATGTGTAAAAACTAGAATTTTTTTTTGTTTGGTGGGCAGTGAATGGGTTGCCAGAGGTGATTGTGAGTGCTTTGTTGATGAATGAGTTCAAGGAGAGGTATGATAGCATTGTGTGAATAAGGGTTAGAATGAGCCTCCACAATGAGTGAGAGGCCCATACTAATTTAGACTCCAGGCGATGCCCGAAAAAAAAAAAAAAATAATGACAGCTAGGAATTGGCATTGGCTCCTACAAAATTAAAGAACTTACTCAACTCATTCAAGGATCCACTCCCTCCACTGGCCCACCCTGGAGTATACCGTATTCATTTATTTATTCATTGCACCTGTAATTTGCCCTGTACATGGGCAATAGGACGTACAATTTCTCCCTAAGAGTTAATTTTAAATAGAATCATATGTAATCCAGGATCCTAATAAAACAATTGTCATGTTAAATTAGGACATTATTTTCACTGTAACAAAACTATCTGTATGAAAGAATGTTTCTTTGATGTTGTCTTAAATTTCATGTAATTAATTTATTTTATTTCATTTATTTATTGTAATTTTATTTTATTTTTACTAGAGGTCAGGCCAGTGGAATAACCATTGATCAAATCATTGTCTCTTCAGCATACTATGTGAAATGTAATTTAGCTTGTCTCTGTATATATTATATGTGTATACTCCAGATGATGGCCTTAATATGAAGGTGAAACGTCAGGAAATTAAAATAGTTATTTATAACATTGTTGTAGAATCCATAATTTGTGTAAAATGAATTGGCATTGGGCTAGTCATTTGACTAGACTGAATGATGATAGATGGACATGATTTAGCCACTAAATAGAAAAGAGGAGGGGGGGGGAAATAAGATGGATAAGTGGTGACATGAATGAGAAAAGCTTATAATAGATTGAAATTGAAATCACTTGAGAAAGCCTTTTCTCAGCAAGGCACAGAAAATGTTTCAAAATAAAGACTTAAATGTATATTGCTTAAATTGTCTTACAGACCATTGACTTGGCTTATAAGCTCTGCAAGCTATATGTTACTGCAAAATTAAGCAGTGTTGATATATGGACAGAACATTATTCTGCCTCATGTTACCTTTTCTAAGAACTCCTCTTTCACATGCATCCTTGTTGATATCATTGGAGTCTTCTGTAACATGCCATACTAATGTCATTTAAAAAATCCAAAAATACCACTATGTACCTCATCAGCGTTGTTAAAAAAATGCAGTTAAGTTTCTTCAGCAACACAGATTGGCTTATAATTTGTAGCTTCAGTCTCATCTGCCCTCTCCTTTAAGAAGTGGAAAAGGAGTAAACTTGTCCCACTTCACACATCCTGTTGCAAGACTCATCATAAACAGGTGTGATAAGGATGCCATTAATTCCTTGGAGCATTCCATGAATGAAGACTCAGAGTATTGTCTGATCCTACTGCCTTATTAACATCATGTTTACTTAATTACTCATATACTTCTTGCTCACTCCCTATCACTCTCTCTTCTACCACATCTCTCTACTCAAGCTCTCATGATGTCACTTTCATGAGGATGAAATACTCTGATAAACTGCTCATCATATACATCATCTATATCCTCTGTAGTTACCAGTCTACCACTGTCATCCACTAACATCATCCTCTCGTAGTCATTGTTTCTTCTACTTGCCAGATATCAAAAAATTCACTTGGGTTTTTCTTGGTTGATTTCTACTCATAGTATACTATCATATGTAAGTATACTATCATAGCATATGGTAGTTGGAAAGCAAGGGGTAATTACTGGAAGCTGTGTACAGGTCAGAAGTGAGTGGATGAGAAGTTTTTTTTGAGAGCAGTGAATAATGAGTGGAATGCATTAGTGGTAACTGCACCATTGCTGAGTGTATCCAGAGTGACGTATGGTGTGTGTGTGTTTTGAAGAGGATTTGTCATTGATAAGTCATGTGACTGCATGGAGACCTGGAAATAATACTATAGGTATTTTTTTTTTGATGACAATATTATCCGTTAGCATTTTTTTTCTTTTTCTTTTTCCATCTTTTGTTTTCACTCCTGTGCTGCTTTTAAATGAATACTTTCGCGATCATAATGTGTAAACTTCAGATTCTGCAGAAACCTTGCATGTCCATCTACTCGTACATAACTTTTTACAGCCAAATACAAGTCATAATTAATAATATTTATAGCATACTGTGTGATTTTTTTTTCTTATGCGAATCCCACCTGGATTCACATAAGAAAAAGTTTTACAGCCTGTAAAAGGCTGTAAACCCTTAGCATTAAGCTGAGAATGTGATCTGGAAACTAAACATGGTACTTTTTCAAGCCATTTCAGGACTCTGTAATGTAGTGGCTCACATTGGGTGTGAAAATTGACATACCTAAAGACTTTCACCAACATTCATGCCTATAGTGGATTCAAACTCACAATCTGTTGTTAGAGAGTGGGTATACTATTTACCTGGCCAATCCAGTAAGAATAATTAGATTTAAAAAAAAAATTAAGCTAAGCTTCTTATACCCCCACTTTTCTGCTCTCCCCCTACGTCATTGATTCCGCTCGGCACTTAAGCCCCTTGCACTCGGTACTATCTTCCTGATATCTTCTCCACATGGATGTCTCGTGTGCACCTGGGACCTCGCGACTGCCTCAGGTTATGTCTTTAAGCTACTTACTTCAATGTGAACTTCGATCTAACCTTTCCTGTTCTAATATAATTCTCACAAAAATCTGATTCCTTTTGGTTATGCATAGGACAGTTAACAATATAGCAAAACACAGGAATTTACAAAACAAAGGATTAATGTATTATTCACAATTTCATTTATATCTATATACAAGTACTTCTTTAGGAAATTTTTTTGTATCCTAGTTAAATCCCGAATGAAATGTTTTATGACAATTTAAACCTTTCATTCAAGATTTAACAACATGCACCGAACTCATAAGCAAAGTAATCCTCACTGGCATAGAATCATGCCAGTGAGGATTACTTTGCTGTGGGTAGTATACTCTGACCTGCCATTCCCTAACTAAAACCTGGTTTTCCAAAAGATGTGCCAAGGCTGTACAAATGAAAAAAACCAAACATACCATTACTGGTTCAAATCAAGAACCCCATTCTCTCTTAGAGCTTATACCCAAGCCTGAAATAAATACCAAAAAAAAAAAAAAAAACAATCAATGCTTCCAAAACAGAGTTCGAAAGAGCAGAAAGCAGAAAATTAGCAGCCTATTCAAATGGTATCTGAGTCTTTTGGTCCCTCACCAAAGCAATTGATTGTAACTTCTGCCCAACACTATTCCCACCTCTGTCCTACCCAGATGGCTCCGTTGTATCATCATCTACAGAAAAGGCCAATCTCCCACTTTGCTTCCAATGCACGCATAATTGACAATGGCAAATGTCCCCCAACCATGCCAGATGCCCACTATATCCTTTTGCCAGAAAGAGATCAGCAAAATACTGTCCAAATTAGACACAAAAAAAAAGTCTCCTGGCCCTGATGGCATTCTTCCAATTGTCCCGAAGGTTTGTGCACTAGAACTGTCTCCTGTCCTATGTTGCTTATATATACTGTCTTACTCCACTGGTATCTATCCCACAGCCTGAAAATTGGCCTATATTCAACCCATTCCCAAGAAGGGTGACAAGTCACTGCCGTCCAACTAATGCCCCATCTCGCTCACCTCAGTCCTGTCTAAAGGACTGAGGATAAAATCATCAATTTCCAACCCCTCGTAGCTACCCATCTCATAAACAACCGTCAGTATGGATTCCGTCACTGCCAATCAACAGGAGATCTGCTCACATATGTCACCCATCTCTGGACAAATGCTATTGAGAAGTTTGGCAAATTTCAAGCGGTTGGACTTGATATCTCCAAGGCATTTGACTGGGTCTGGCACAAGGGCTTAATAAGCAAGCTGCCATCTTTTGGTCTATCTCAAGACCTCTGTAGTTGGATTGCCAGCTTTCTGTCTGGACACACACTATGTGTGGTGGTGGTGGTGGTGGATGGCTCCTTATCCTCTCACCATTCAACTAATGCCAGGATTCCTCAAGGATCTGTCCTCTCACCAACCCTCTTCCTACTATATATTAATGACCTACTTCAGCTTACCTCCAACCATTACGCATTCTTGCAGACTACAGCAGATAGCACTCCTCCCTTTCTTTTGATAAACCTTACTCCACACAACTCACCTCAACCTACAGAACAGCAACCACCATTGCCCTAAATTCAGACTTCCAAGCCATCCTCCAATGGGGTTCAAATAACCTAGTCAATTTCAATGCAAATAAAACCTGTCTCATTTCTCACAAAAAAGAACCATTATCTCCCAGTATTATTTTTGACAACACCCAAATTTCCAGACAATCTGAGATTTCTCTTCTTGGAATTACCCTGACATCAAGCCTCTCCTGGCATAAACACATAACAACCATTGCATCCCCAGCTTCTAAAAAACTAGGATTTCTCTTTTGCTCAAGACGTTACTTCACCCCTGAACAGCATATAGGGGTGGGGCCCCCCAAAAGCTCCTCAAAATGCTCAACTCAATACAGAGGAGAGCAATCAAGACTTATTAATGACCCCTCTCTTACCAACTCATTTCCTCCCCCCCACCACTTTCGCACAGATGATCAGTTTCTGCACTGTTTTCTACAAATATTTCCATGGAAAATGTTCATCTGAAATAGAACCAATAATTCCCCCCAATTAGTACTAAGCTCGTTGGGACACTTGCAGCTGCTGCTCAACATTCCTACACAGTGTGCACCTTGAAACCCACAGAACAAGTTTCTTCTACTTTTCCTCCTTCATCCCTGCAACTGCTATACTATGGAACAGTCTTCCCCTTGATGTGTTCCCTAAGGAATACAATATACAGTCATATTCAAATCAAATGTGAATAAGTACCTTCTTTCCCAACCCATACATAGTACTAATGTACTATAGGTTGATCTACGAACCTCTCATGTATGAGCTCAACACATAAAATAAAATATTGATTGTTTCATGAGCCTTATCACTTATTAGCTATCATATGGTAATTCTCTATTATTGTACTCCTTTATTATTATATTGTATGATTGGATAGCTTATATATATATATATATATATATACACACACACACACACACACACACACACACACACTTATTACATGTTTATCTTTCTTTCAGTTCTCCTTTGAGCCCATTACTCTTCCAGTGATATTTTATGGACCATCAGAAATGTCATAATGCCTGGTATGTTTTGTTTCAATGAGTTGTATCTGCTTTTATTTATTTATTTATTTCATAAGAGCTATATTTAATATGAATGGTATTTAAATTAACAGCTATGGATAATGCTGTGCTCTAAAGAACTTAAGATGGATGGGGAAGTAAACATGGTGAAATCCCTTTCTGTTTTGTATATAATTTAATGTTTGTTTTGTTGATATTACCATACAGATGATAAGAATGTAATTAGATAGGATGCTCTGATTTTCAATTTTATAAATCAATTATATTTAAGGTGGTAGTGATATATGGTGATACAGATGATGTTGCCCATCATCAATCTAACAGATAAGCTTAGGCGTTGATGGTTATTCATGACTTATTTTTCACGGTATTAACAACACCACAAACACTTTTATCAACAAAGATGTTTTATTAACGCTAATATTTCGCTGATTTTCAACGCTAGTATAAATGATGAAGTTGCCCATCATCATTTATACTAGCGTTTCTCAAACTTTTCCTACAATGGAACACTTCACAAATCCTGAAATTTTAGCGGAACACCTTGGTTAGAGTAGAGTATCATTGGCCTTGTATTCAATGTAAAGCTAAGTGCACACTATCGCCAAAGCAGGCTGTATCGCATCACAGAAATGTGACAACGCACACTACAGGCATGCAAGGCAGCAGCGCATCGCATTGACCTTGCCTGTGACCACACTCTTCCTACAATAGATACTTCCGTACTTCACTCATGCTCAGGGGTATCAACAACTGCAGGCGGCTGAGTGAAGGCCAGCGCACGCCCATGCTGGCCTTAATAGCGCAATCCACACACAAAGTGAGGAGTGTCTGATTTTCAAACATGTTTGAACTTGTTGCAGCATTTAAAACCATTCCAGGCTCATATCAATTTTGATTATTTTTCACAGAACACTTATTCACTTTCTGCAGAACATAGTTTGGGAAATTCTGATTTATACCGTAATTTATCATCATTTATGATATATATTGATAATGTTCATTAAATAACTCAACTAGATCCTTTACAACATTGCTACCATAAATATTTGCCAGTGTCGCCATCCTTAATTATTCCTCCTCTTGTTTGCCATATTATATTAATGAAAAAGAAAACAGTTGTCTTTCCCCCCCCCCCTTAACAGCCTACTCACTTGTCTATCCATTAGAACCTTATCCTTCCTTCTCTCTACAAGAAACCTAACCATGCTGGTTGGTATTTCCATCATATTTCATGCCTCCACCCCATCCCAACAGTGTGGTGTTATTAAAACATTAGCAAATAGAACTAGAGCCATCTGTTCGGAATTGTACTGTCCTTACCACCAAGGTCAGTTACAGTCCTTGTAGTTTTTTATCCTGTGTTCTTCTCTTAACAGAATCTTCATTACCAAAACTCTGTGCTATTCCTCTATACTTAATCCCCCAAAAAAACATCGTTTGCTATCCTATACATTCAGGGCACCTTAAAAGTAATAGCTTGAGCTTTTGAAAGAGAAAACATTAATCTCTTTTAGCCTTAACCTAGCTATGCTATTCATTCACCAGAAGATTCTCCCTGTCACTTAGATTTTCCTGTCATCTATGGAATATCCTGCTCCTGCACGGCAAACCCGAAAATTGCCAATATGTTTCAGTAATAGAATACCGTTAATTGGATAATGATAATAAATATAAAAACAGAAGAAAACTCACGTTAACAATTTATTTATTGTAAAATTTTTTTATTGTGTCATGGGCATCTTCAGTACAGGATTATAAAAAGGTAATTAAACAATGACACAGACAATGCCAAAAAGCACCACCTTATTAGCTAATGTAAGTACTAAAACACTCAGTAATTTCCTAACTAAAAAAACGTGTGTGTAAAGTTAGGAAAGATTAGCAGATTTTAGAAAGTACTATCTCCCACAAAGGGGGATAAATATTATAAGACTTGTGTTCTTCTAGATAAATAAAAGCAATCTTCCTGTTTGTCCAAAATAAGATAAGCCACAAGAACAAGGTATCTGGTGCATGCCTGGAAAATATAGAGGCAGAAACAGTGCCTTAGGAGAAGCGAGAAAGGTGGTGATTTTTCTAATGGAGTGAAAGGCAACAAAAATATTCAGTGGTTTTAAAACTTTCCCTATGCATTCAGAAATGTCTAACAAATAAGGAGTAGGAATTCAAGTTATTTCTTCTGTATTGGAAGAGACAGAAATACCATAATTGTCAAAAGCTTTTTTCATTAAAGACTCCTTAAAACCATTAGATAAAAAAGATAGATTTAATATATTGTAATTCTGTCTGTAAAAGATTGTCTGAAGAACATGAAGAATGAGCATGATGTATTAGGGAGAGAGTGACCATGCAGTCTTGTTCTGGGAAGTTGTAAAACATTTGGAATTCTCTGTGAAGAAAGGTTTATGTTGAACTATAAAGCTTATAATTATGACAGACTTAGGAGTCATCTTGGAGCAGTACATGCTTGAGAAGCTACAAGGAAAGAATGTCAGTAGTGTATAGGATGTGGTCAGAGATTGTTTGAGAGAAGCAGTATTAGTCAGCATACCCACAGTCAGCAGGATAAACCAAGTTGATGAGTAGAAATATAAAGTAAGAGCTGCAAAAAAAAAAGAAAGAAAACACTGTAGAGAAAATAGAAAAAGGTGATCAGCATACTCACGAGCAGTACAAAGTACAAGCAAGAAGAGTGAGTATGCTGATCCAAATCACATTATGAGAGAAAATTAGCTAAGCAGGCCAAAATAAATCTGAGAGAGTTTTTTTCATTATATAGCAAGTAAGAAGAAAAATGACTATGGTAGAATGACTTTATTGCTCATGGTAGGTAGGTCACAGAGGCAAAAGAAATAGTTGAGTTGCTGAATGATCATTTTGCAAAAGTGTAACATTCAGATGGAGATAGTTGTTGATGTGACAACATATCAAAATTGAGGTAAATGAAGATGAAGTGTTCAGCATATCGAAAAATATGAATGTGTACACAACAGTGGGACTAGACAGCATGTCAGCCTGTGTGCTATGTGAATGTGCAAGAGAATTAGCATTGCTTCTGATGAAGTTGTTCTATGTAAGTCTCGGCTCTGGCAGGGTTCCAGGGGATGGAAAGAGGGTAAGATAGTTCCATTGCATAAACGTAGCTCCAAGACAGAGGTAGCAAACTAACAGACCAATTAACATATCGGCAGTAGTTGTTAAAGTAATTTATTAACTTTTTATAATAGAATGACATCTGAGTTGGACAAGGGAAATGGCTACACAGTGATTCTGGATTTGGCTAAGGCTTTTGACAGGATACCCCCATGGAATACTGTTGCACAAATTAGAGCAGATGGGGATGCATACTAAACTGGTGATATGGATAAGAGAATGGTTCATGGAGAGATACCAGAAGGTGGTGTATGGAGGAGCAGAGTCCAGGATGAGCAGGTGACCAGTGGTGTGCCTCAGGGCTCTGTGCTTGGGCTGTTATTGTTTAATTTGTACATAAGTGATGTAGGGAATGGCTTGAAGGAAGATATTCAGTTGTTTGATGATGATGCAAAGTTGGGTAGTGCAATAAAAAATCAAACTGATGTTGAGAGTTTGCAGGATGATTTAAATAAGCTGCCAAAATGGGCAAAAAGGTAATGGATGTCATTTCAATGTGGAAAAGTGTAAAGTTATGCATTTGGGGATTAAAAGATTACCAGCTGTGTATCACATTGATGGAATGGTACTCCAAGAGATTGATGAGGCTAGGGACTTGGGGGTGTTGGTGGATTAAGGAGATGAAGTTCAGGGGACATATTGCTATGGTGTCCAAGATTGCATATAGGATTACTTGGTTATTGAGGAACACACTAACATCCAGAGATAAAGAGGTTATCATTCCCCTTTATAAAGCATTGGTACTTACACATTTGGTTTACTGCGCTGAAGTCTGGTCACCTGGATTCCTTGGAGATGAGGAGGTCGTGGAGAGGGTTCAAAGGAGAGTGACTAAGTTGGTTAGTGAACGTAAAAAATGCTCCCTACACTGATAGATTGATGGATTACAGAGGTTGGTTGATAGGCAGAGAAAGAGGGGATGGATACATTTAAATTACTAAAAGGTTTTTATAAGATTGATGCAGGGGGGAAATATTTCAGCTGTGTGATAGTGATGGAAGAACAAGAGGTAATTAAGGAAAAGTGTGGTTAGCAAGGGTGTGAGAGCTAGATTTTTTGCTTGGAGGGTGGTGAATGAGTGGAATGGATTTCCTGACTCAGTTGCGAGTTCTTCGTCTGTAAATGAATTCAAGAAGAGGTATGATACAGAGGCGTGGGTGGAGGGGGCAGTCCACCCCGGGCAGCACTTTGAATATTTTTGAACTTTTGCAGTTAATTCTAAAATACAGTCTCAAGAACTCAGTTCCACCTATTGTAATACTACAGCGAATTTTCCTCACAATTGCTGTAAGTGTTGCTAGTTGTGATTATTTATTTTTCGAAATAAAATTTATTAAGAATTACCTACGTTACTATGAAATACACTTCGCCAATGTAATCGATTTTGCTAACAGAAAAGCAAGAAAAATAACATTTTAGAATGTTGAAATTAAAGTTTTACTTTAAAATTTTTATTTTAAAAATTTTGAAGTTTTACTTCAAAAATAGATATAATAGCCTGTATGAATTTAATTTATTTCCTTATATCGTTTTGACTTTTTATATTTTTGATGTGTATTGAGAGAGGCGGCAAACTCAGGGACTGCCCCGAGCAACAAAAGCTCTAGCTATACCACTGGTATGATAGATATTGTTTTGATAGGTTGGGTCTCCCATGATGAGTCTACTGACTCCATAGAGATACCCATAATAATAATAATGATAAAGTATTGGACAGGTTGGTTCAAGGTGAAATCCAACATTAGATGGATAGGCATGCGATACTCTATAGTGGGTGGCAAGGCTTTGTAATGGGTAGGGTCTCCTGTCTTAGTATTCAGATTTGTGAATACTAAGACATTTATTCGCATTTTATAATAATGTAATTATTTTATAAATTACATTTTATAATAATGTGTAATTTATTCACATTTTATAATAAAGTGGCAGCAGAATTGGATACAGGAAATGGCTATACCATGATATTGCAGTTTGCAAAGGCATTTGGCAGAGTACCACATGGAAAACTATTATAAGTAGCATGGATGGGGGGGGGATGACAGACAGACAGACAGACAGACACTCGAGGGCAGTATATGGTGGAGTGGAATCTAAAAGAATGAGGGTGACTAGTGGAGTATCTCTGGGTTCTGTACCAGGGCTGCTACTCTTTAATTTGTCCCTCAATGATATAGGGATAGGCTTAAGAGGGAATATTCAGTTGTTTGCTGATGATGCAAAACTGAGAAGAGCAATAGTTGATAAAGATGATGACGATATCCTGCAAGATGATTTGAATAAATTGGCATTGTGGGCAAAGGATAATGATGGTCAATTTAATATTGCAAAATGTAAGGTTATGTACTTTGGGTTGAAAAGGTTGCATGTGATGTATCATATTGATGGTACTGGATTGCAAGAAATTTATGAGGCTAGGGCGTTGGGAGTATTGATGGTCAGATAATTGAAGTTCAGAGGACATATTGCAAAAGTTGGTAAAATGACTTAAATGATTACTTGGATGTTGAAAAACATGCTAACAAGTAAAGATAAGGAAATTATTATTCCTCTTTATAAGGCTATGATTCGGCCACATCTTGGCTACTGTGTACAGATTTGGTCACCTGGGTTTCTTAGGGGACCAGGATGTGGTAAGGAAGATTCAGAGATGAGTGACTAAGGTAGGTACAGGTCTGTGGAATGCTCTTTATGAGGACAGGTTGAATATTTGTGGATTACAAAAGTTTAGTTGATGGTGGGGAGAGGGGACATGATAGACACTTTTAAGATATTAAAGGAAATTTATAAAATTGATGCAAAGGAAATTTTTCAGTACTAGGAGCCATCTGTGGAAGTTATGTAAAAGTGTGGTTAGCAGGGGTGTGCAGACCAGATTTTTTGCATGGAGAGTGGTGAATGAGTGTAATGGATTGCTGGAATTAGTTGTGAGTGCCTTGACAGTGAATTAGTTTAAGAAGAGGTATGATATATTTTTTTGTGTACACTAGTTTTGGTCTCTTGCAATGAGCCTCTGGACTCCATGGAGATATCATATAACAATAATAATAATAATTTCTAATAGTTCCTGCCTTTTGACTAGGATGGTAATAAGATTCAGCATGGATATAATAGCCTGTATGAATTTTCTGAAAAACTGTAAAATTGTAAGCTTCCATCTGGTTGACAAAGAATTAAAAGATCTAAAAAGGCTAATTGGTTGTTTATTATTATTTTTTTTTTTCCAAGGTGAATTGGATCCTGGCATGAAGTGCATTTAATTTGGAAAGAAATTGCTATAATTCATAGGAAGAGCCATTTCAAATTGCAAAAATATCATCCATATATCTGTATCGATGAATAAGTCTAACAGAAATCTTTTTAAAAATATGTTTTTCAAATTGTTCCATGAAAAAGTTTTGTACAGTAGTCTCTCCTTATCAGTGGGGAGGGGATATGTTCCAAGACCTCCCATGGATACCTGAAACCACAGATAGTACCAATCCTTAATATATATATATATATATATATATATATATACACACACTAGGTTTTTTCCTATACTTACATACCTGTAATGAAGTTTAATTTATAAATTAGGCAATAAGAGATAAACTGTATACCTGGATATACAGATATATGGATGATAGTAGCTGGCCTGGTTAGCGTATCTGCTCTCCAGCCAAAAGGCTGCGGGTTCAAATCCTGCCCTGGGCATGGATGTTTGTGATTGTCTGTGGAAATACTAGGGTGGTAGATGGCATTGGTGTAGTTGCGGTTAGAATGAACTGTAGAGTAGACAGAGTTGTAGCGTAGTGCCCTCCCTCAATGAGTCCTTGGACTTCCTGGTGGTGTCACATAATTAAAAAAAAAAAAACTACAATAATAAAATAGAATTATAACAATATACTGCAATAAAAGTTATATGAACGTGAATTTAATCTTATCAATCTCAGCATATGTTTATTATTATTATTATTATTATTTATTTATTTATTTATTATTATATGAAGTCAAGAACTTTCACCTTTTCACTTAAAAGGAATCACTTTATGGTTTCTCTTTGGCTTATCTGAATTGCCACCATCACTACTCTTGTGCTTTTGGGCCACTATGAAGTAAAATAAGGGTTACCTGAATGCAAGCACTGCAATGCTGTGACAGTCAATCTGATAACCGAGAACTACTTAGAATAGTGTGCAATTTAAAACTTACAAAATGTTCACTTTTGAGATTTCCCTTTTCATATTTTTGGACTGGGATTGACCACAGATAACTGAAACAATGGAAAGCAAACTCGCAGATAAGGTTCCATATGTTAAAGGACTTTAAAAAAAAATTATTATCCTAAGACCCCATGCAGTCTAAGACTCATCTAGGAGGTCGCTTTGTCATACACACAGCTCATCATAGCTTGCTTTAAACACATTCAAATTCTCAGCAAACACCACACTCTCAGGCAAGGCATTCCAACCATTCACAACTCTGCATGCAAAAAACCTGCTCCTCTCTTGTTTATACCCTTCTCATACAGCTTTAGGGATGACCTCTTGTTCCCTCCCCCCCCTAATTTCCCACCATTTTTTGAAAAACTTCTTCAACATTGATCCTATAACAACCCCTTACCAATTTGTACGTCTCTATCATACCTTCCCCCCCCCCCCTTTCCATCATCCACTAGACTCTGTAAATTGCATCTTCTCAACCTTTTCTCATATTCAACATTTCAGAGGCCAGAAACTATTATTATTATTATTCGTGACATTTCCAAGGAGTCCATAGACTCATCGCAGGAGGACACCCACTGTACAACTCTCCGTCTTCGCCTCTGAACCTTTTCCACATCTCTTCGTTCTTTCGAAAAGGTTGTATATGGGGTGAACCAGGTGACCAAATCTGTGCATAGTAGTCCATATATGGCCTAATCAAGGCCTTATAGAATGGAACAAGAATCTCCTTACTTCTACAAGTCGGTGTCCTCCGTATCATTCCCAGAATTCGTTGTGTTGCCCTCACAGTTTTGTCAATCTGTCCTCTAAATTTTAGATCCTTATTCACCATCACCTCAAGATCTCTTATTTCCTCCACCTCCAACAGTATATTCCCTCAAGTGTCAATTCTGCATCCCATCTTTGTTTCCAAAATTTTAAAACCTTACATTTTGCAACATTGAACTGGCATCCCCACTCCCATGCCCATTCTCTCAATCTATTCAAGTATTTTTGTAAGGCTGGAACATCTGCTCTCCTCTTCATAGTTCATCCCAACTTTGAATCATCTATAAACAACTGAATGTCCCCATCCAAATTTTCCCCAATATCATTAACATACAGGTTGAATAGTATTGGCCCTAAAAAAAAAGACTCCTTAGACATGTCACTAGTGACTTTTCCTCTTCTGGGATATTGCTTCCCCCATATACAACTTGCTGATACCTATGTAAAAATATGTGATTTTTGTGTTCTTTATAATCTTTAAAATTCTTATCTAATATTCAATATTTCTTCTCTTTCGCTTATTTATTTATCTTTTTTACTTTACTTATTTATCTTATTTAACTCAACCTTCTTAACTTTAATATTGTCATAACGCCGAGTTTAATCTCGTTGCTTAAATAGACTATTACCTTTTAATCCTTTCTATCTATCAATTTCTTTCCCCCCCTTCTCTCAAGGTCGTGACTATTGCTACTTCATGTGTTTAGTATATTAGAATTTAGGAATTGCCTCTGGCTGGAGCCAATACCTTTGTCTGAAATGGCTGGCTTTTTTTCGCATTGATCTCTGAAAATTTATTTGTATTTACGACTGCGCCATCAGAGATCGCATAGAGGAATTGCATATCTTTCCAATACATGCAAGAAAGCACCCAGCATAACATGGAAATATCTCTCTAAGTCAAGCAACGTTTAAATCTACTATTCATCAGGCGTGGCTACTATTACTCTTAAGTCACACAGGTTCTGTCTTTTTATGAGAAGTGCATTGGTCAGGCAAGAATAAACAAAACAATTTATTCTTGCTAAATCAAAGTATAAAAAAATTTTACACTACACCTACTAAATTAATCCAACTCAAATTCACTAATCAAAATTGACATGAAAAAAACATAAAATTCAAGTGTCTGGTTTTCCACTTAACATACTTAACATTTCTCGCTTAAGCTCAATGACTAATGCAATTAATTACGCTTACAGATAATTCAGACATGGGAGCAGACTTGCACATACTTTACATTAATTTAACTCAGACTATATATGATATTAGGCTTAACAGAACTTTCACATACTATTCCGTCTTCATTATATAACATCAGCTAATTCCTTATAACTCTGCAGACTACTTCACAATTATTTTTACAAATCGGCTTTCCATCTTTACCACTGTTCTTTATGCTAACAAAAAAAAAATCAGCAATCTTTGCCACATCTAGAAAAGTCCTATACAAAAATCTTACTTGTTACTTTGTCATCCAGTTCATTACACAAAATCCTAGAGATCATTGACTTCTACTTTCCAGTAAAATTCACACACGGGCACTTTTTACGACATCAATGATACTTCACACACAGAGATCATCAAGGAATTTAGCGGTGGGATTCTGGAGTTGATCGCCACTGCTATTACAAGCCTCCCATCATTGTCGGGCTTCGGCTGGTGAGACGTGGATCCCTGTCCTTGGAACAGCAGGACACATGGAAACTCCTCATAGCTAGATCAGGAAAGGAAAACTGGAACTGGAAAGCCTAGCCTCCGAAAGGCTTGCGCTGAAAAAAAGCCTAGCACTGATAGCCTCTTTTTCCTTCGATTCATCCCCATTTTATTCTGCTCTTCCAACCTTGGAACTCTTACAGATTTAATTGCCTGGATTTTCTTGAAGGGGGGGGGGTCTTCTCAGCCACCTGGCAGTTGCTGAGTCAAGTCGGGAAACCCCATACTTCGCTGACCTTCACAAGTTGCGATCGCCTCAGGTCTTGCATGCTAATCCTGTCTGAGTTAATTCTTTGTCTATACAATTTTCTTATTACAATTTATTCTAACATTTTTTTCAGGTTTATTACAGTAAAATTGAGTTAAGTATTAATCAAATTATAAATATATTAAATTAATTTTTATTTCCCAAGTAAAATCAGTATAGAAGAAATTTTATTCTAAAATCCTTCTATACAAGATTTTACACCTATCAGATGCCAATCTTCAATCCAGTCTTTTTTTTTTTTTTTTTTTTTTTTATGTTGGGCCCATATACGAGAGGTTGGCTGGTGGCTGGTCAACCTATAATACTTTAGTACCGTATAATGGGTAGTGAGATGGGAAAGAAGAACCTTGTTGACATTTGATTTACAAGTCCGTATATTGTATTCCTTGGGAAATACATCGGGGGGGGGGGTGAAGACTGTTCCACAGTACAGCAGTAGCAGGGATGAAGGAGAAGGAAAAGAAACTTGTTCTGTGGGTTTCAGGGTGTACCGTGAAAGGATGTGCTGCAACAACTGTATGTGTTGCAATGGGCTTAGTACAGAGTGGGGAAATTATTGATGCTGTTTCAGATGAACATTTTCCAAGGAAATTATAAAATATACAAATTGCAGAGACTAAGCATCTATATGAAAGTGGGGGGGGTTGGATCATTTATTAAGAGATGGATCATTTATCAGTCTAATTGCTCTCCTCTGTATTGAGTCAAGCATTTTGAGGGAGCTTTTAGGAACCCCACTCCAAATATGAGAAACTGTATTCAATAGCTGGGGCAGATTTGTGATTTGTATAAGATTAACAGCTGATTAGAGGTAAAGTAACATCTTGAGCGAAAGAGAAATCGTAGTTTTTTGGAAGCTGAGGATGTAATGTTTGTGATGTTTATGCCAGGAGAGGCCTGATGTTAAGGTAATTCCAAGAAGAGAAATCTCATCTTGTCTAGGAATTTGAGTGTTATCAAAAATAATACTGGGGGAAAATGGTTCTTTTTTGTGGGAAATAAGACAGAACTGGGTTTTACTAGCGTTGAAGTTGACAAGGTTATCTGGGCTCCATTGGAGGATAGCTTGGAGGTCCAAATTAAGGGAAGTTGTGGTTGAAGTGAGTTGTGTAGGGTAAGGTTTATCAAATGAAAGGGAGGAGTGCAATGTGCTGTCACCTGCAAAACTGTGTATTGGGTTGGAGGTCAACTGAAGTAGGTCATTGATATACAGAAGGAAGAGGGTCAGGTGAGAGAACTGAACCTGGAGAGACCCCAGTATTAGTTGGATGATGAGAGGATAGAGAGCTGTCTACTATCACACATAATGTGCATTCAGATAGAAAACTGGCAGTCCATCTGCAGAAGTCCTGACAGTCCAAATGATGGAAGTTTGATTAGTAAGCCTTTGTGCCAGACCCGGTCAAAGGCTTTAGAGATATCAAGTGCAACTACTTGAGATTCCCCAAATTTCTCCATGGCATTTGTCCAGCGATGGGTGATGTATGAGAGTAGATCTCCTGTTGATCGGCATTGATGGAATCCATACTAGTAGTTGCTTAATAATTGGGTACCTTGAAGGTAGAGTAGGAGTTGAGAATTGATGGTTTTTCTCCATCACTTTGGATAGGGCTGAAGTGAGAATGAGATAGGGCAGTAATTAGATGTCAGTGATGTGTCGCCCTTTTTTAGGAATGGGTTGTATATAGGCCAGTTTCTAGGCTTTGATATATATACCAGTGGAGTAAGAGAGTATGTACAGATGGCATAGGATAGAAGTCAGTTCTGGTGCACAGGCCTTCAGGACAAGTGGAGAAATGCCATCAGGGCCAGGAGACTTTTTTGTGTCTAATTTATATAACAGATTTGTGATCTCTTTTTGACAAAAGGATACTGGGGGGGGGGGGCATTGTATGTTGGGCAGTTGGAATGACTGGAGGGCATTTACCATTGTCAGTTATGTGTGTGCATTAGAAGCAAAGTGTGAAGCCAGGAGATTAGTTTGTTTTGTTTTTTTTTTCCTTGCAATTACATTGCCAATTGCTTTGGCTGCCTCTTGGACAGGCTGCAAGTTTCCTGCTTTTTGCTCATTCAAATTCTGTTCTGGAGTCATTGATAATTTTCTTGCATCTATTTCGGGCTTCAGTATAGGCACTGAAGGAGGATGGAGTTCTTGATTTGAGCCAGTTGTGGTATGCCTGATTTTTCATTTGTACCACCTTGGCACATCTTTTGGAGAACCAGGATTTAGATTGGGGGAAATGGTAGTTCAGAGAAGTGTGGGGAATGTATGTTTTCATGCCAGTGAGGATTACTTTGGTGATATGTTTGGATTGGAAGACTGGAAACAATAGTCCAACCATGGAAATAAAGCATAGTAGTCTTGGAGGCTGTCCCATTTGGCATTATAAGCATTGTTGCATGAGGGAGGAGATGAGCACTAGGTTGTGGTCAGAATTATCCGGGGGGGGGGGCTCACTACATTCACTGTATATTTGGAAGGCTCATTGGTAAGGAGGAGATCTAAGGCAGGGGTGGGCCCTCAGTATGAATGCCAGTGACTTTTTTCCGGCACGTAACCCAGGGCTCACATTAAAAAATAATTAAATAAATACATATCCAACATCTTCACTGAGTTATATATTTTAACTTAATAGAATACAATTTTATTGAGTAGAGCGATACCAAATAAAAATGCAATAAAGAAACAAACACTATCAACTGCTTTAGTAATAATACATAACAAGAAAATGAAGCAGATATCGTATATTTCCAGGCCATCCCATCTATTTCCACGATATACCGATGTTCAATTATTGTCCCGTTCAGTTGTTGTATCATTCGCCAGGCAGCCAGATGTGGCGTGACTCCTTTACCATCATTTTATATATTTTTTCGTGTTTCGTAAAGAATTTATCAGTTTTCTAAAGTGTGTGTGTGTGTGTGTGTGTGTGTGGATTTGGATTTAATTAAATTGTAAGTCATTAAAATATGAATTGGAAATATTTATTGTCAATTAATATGTATAATTTATTAGATATAAATTCAAATTTTTTTTACATTGCCATAAACATAAGTCATTGTTAAAGCAATGTGAAATGTATTATCAATATTCAGGATTATGAAGTGTTATCTGCACCTGATTAGATGGCATGCATATCCTGCTCTTTCTGTGTAGGTAGGCTTATAATTGTACTAATTTTTAGTTTGCTAAAATTATAATTTTTATCAGTCCATACATCTCTGTCCACATTTTTACACCCCATGATCTGATTTTCAATAAAGTTAGAAATTGTATGAAGAAAGCAATTATTTTTTGTACGTACCTTATGGTTGTACAAGTCATTCAGTTGTAATTTACATTTTTCCTTTTTGTCTTTCACTTTATTCCCTTCTTGAATTCCTTTCTTTCTTCTCCTTTTTCTATTCATATTTATGTATATAGCGTAAATATGCCATTATCATATATTTTTATTTGCTTCCTGTGTGGGGTGTAAAAATATGGACAGAAACGTATGGACTCTGACAAAAATTATAATTTGGACTCAGAAAATCTCATCATAATCACTCTCTACATAAACCAAAAATTAGTACAATTATAATCCTACCTACACAGAAAGAGAAGGGTACGCTTTACAGATTGTACAGAATGTCACAGCTACCAGCAAAGAAACAGACATTCAAATGAAGAGGATATTAGAGAATTTTAAAGAATACTGGACTGAGTTGTATATTTTAACTTAATAGAATACAATTTTATTAAGTAGAGTGATACCAAATAAAAATGCAATAAAGAAACAAACACTCATCAACTATTTTAGTAATAATAAGTAATAAGAAATGAAACGAACATCGTATTTCCAAGCCATCTGTCTCTGCGATATACTGATCTACAAGTACTCTTCCGTTCAGTTGTTTGATGAAATTGTTGTTTGATGTCCGATACTTTGATGAAATTTATTTTAGGTAGGCCTAGTTCCAATTTAGTTGCAGCTAGTTTTGAGGTTTCAAAAGTTATTACCCAACATGGAAAACCACTCAGTGATGGGGAGTATATTAAAGATGCATGGCTAGGATGTGCTTCTTTTTGACAATCTTTCAGAATAGACTTTATGTGCAAAAGCCGGCCTAAAGGAACTTCAAAATTATTCAGCGCATTAAAGACTTGTCCGTGAGTAGGAAAAACAGTTAAGGATAGGATACTTAAGTTAGAAAGCAATACAGCAGAACAATTAACAAACGATTTGGCTTTATGTAATAAATTATTTTCTATTTGTGTTGATGAGAGCACAGACATTACATCATCAGCAGGGCTAGCAATCTAGCAAGTCTCATAATAGGAGTAACCTTACATATGAAACTAGTAGCTCATGTATATCTCTAAAGGTTACAAAATATAAACCTGATATAAATTATCTATCAAGTGATGCAGCAGCAGAAGTCTCATTGATGCTAAATAAATAAAATGTCCATTTCTCTAGTTTTGATTTGATGATTTCTGCTAAAAATGGTAACGATTAACTTCTGTTTAATATATTATGTAGCTAAAATAACTTTTTATTTTATCTGTAATTTTTATGTATTACTCATAAGGGATTAAGAATTAATAAAAGAATATCTTTTAATTTTATTTTATTTTATTGTGCTTTAGTCAAGTAAAACGATTATGAGTTTGTGCACTGTAATTTATGGGAAAATTTTATGTCTGATTGTTTTTTTATAAAAAAACAAAAACAAAAAAATTCAGCATTATTGTTGACTCTTTTGCTGATGTTAAAAATTGCATCTTTAAATTGTGTGGCTGTATATGGTAGCTAGAATTATACTTAAAGGCAAATAAAAAATATCCATGCTATCAAAAGGATAGAAGGACTTTTAAGTAAAAATTCCATCACTAATTTTTACATTCATTCAATCTTACGTGACTTACAATAATCACTCTTGCAATATTATTTGGTTTTATCTAGTGTGATTTTTAATTATTTCAAAAGGTTTCTCCCAATACTTAAGACACCAAATAATAATATGTTCCCCAAAATTTCGGCTGCCATGTGAGAAAATTTTGCATCAAAGATTTGGCAATTTTGGCACGCATACTTAAAAAGGTTGTCCACTCCTGATCTAGGGTATTTGGGGAGTGATTCGGGTTATCTGGTATTCTGGTCAGCTTGTGAACAATTTGTGTAAGGTCATTAGTGATGGCAAATGTTTCAGCATCTCTGCCTGCAGGATCTGTACAACTGGAAGAGGAAAGCCAGTTGGTGTTGTGGACATTAAAATCTCCTAGGAGGATGATTTCACTGTTAGGAGAGTGGGACTGGAGAAAATCAACTTTTAGGGAGACGAAAGAAAGAGTTCAGAATGATTGGTGGTATTAGGAGAGCAATAGAGACAGCAGATGAATTTGACTGAGTGGCAGAGGGATAGTTTTAGCCAAAGAAGGTCGAAGTTGGGTGATTCTAGGTTAGGTGCTCTCTGGCAGGGTATGTCAGAGTGGATCGAAAGGAGTTAAATAGTGTATAGTTTGGAAGGTTGAGATGGATAGTGCTGGGAGAAGGTGAGATTTGAGTTTCTGTTAAAAAGAGTAGGTTGGGTTTGGTGGACTGCAGATGATAGTGGACACTATTAAGGTTGGAGTTCAGACCACAGATGTTGGTAAAGTGGATATGCAAGGTTCTGTGAGACATGGCTTTGATGACAAGGGTCTTGTACATTTCCTATGCAGTGCCTGCATACTGCTCTCCTTTGTGGCTACTAGTGGCATCACTTGATTTTTGCACTAGTTTGGTTTGTTTGTAGTCTATGGTCCAGCTGTTGTCTCCATTTTGCCATTTTTCTTCTAGCTGTCTTCGGACTTGGCATCTTTGTTCCCTCTGTGCAAAGGTTAAATCAAGTCGAGCAAGTACGCATGATTGGGAGCAATTGTCCTTTTGCTTGCTATTTATCGGCGTTATTAATTTGCACAGGTCACTTTCACGAGATGGAAAGTTTGTTCCATCCTTTCTTTTGTTTATGGGTCTGAAACGATGCCGTTTGATATTTCTGGTGGATCGAAGTTGCATTCGCCTGCTAGTTTGCTGACATATTCTTTTAATTATTTACCATTTACCACCGGAAAGTTCAGAATGGCGCTGAGTCTCCTGTTTTCGACACCTCGAGCAACTCATGTACTGTTGATACTATTAGGTCGCAAAGTTCATTAGTGGGTACGGGTGCACTTGCGATCGACTGCTGGTCGTCGAGTATCCCCAGCTTAGTTTCCAACTTTAGGATTCTAATGATCTATCTTTGATAGATTATTGCATGATAAGTTGATAGTCAAACTAGAGCAGATGGGGTTGGACATTAGAATTAGACGAATCCTAAAGTTGGAAATTAAGCTGGGGATACTCGACGACCAGCAGTCGAGCATTTGCAAAATCTAACTATATTACTGTGTATCCATCTCTGAAGCCATCACCGTATTGTAATAAGTAGATTACTAAAGCATGACTTTCCTTTAGCAGATCCATGCTGTCCATCAAAGATAACTGTTGTCAACCCAATTCTGGATTCTGGTTCTCACTGCCTCTCCAATACTTTAACCACAACAACTGACACACAGATAGGCCTATATTTGATGTTTGAGTTCTGTCACCTCCTTTATAAAGCAGTACAATCTTTACTTCCTTCCTTTCCTTTGGAATTTGACCTAATGTGAGACTCATATTAAACAAATATGTCAAGGTGGATATCAAATCCCATGCACATTCCTTCAAAATACACAGTCATATATTATCAAGTCTCACATTAGTTTTTATGTTTATATTTTTTAATTTTTTCTATTGCTGATTCTTGGTTTAATTCTTTCGTATTTTCTTCATTTCTTTTGTGATCAAATAAAGTATACTTTGCACTTTTTCTCATAAATTTCATTTCTGCTGTTATTAATCTTTGTTTGTCTTTTTGTTTTATTGTTTAATATATAAGTTTAATAAATAAGCTATTACTATAGCTTATTTATTATCCTAATATAGTTATTATTATTATTATTATTATTATTATTAAACAAGACCTCATGGAGTCAAAGACTCATCTAGGAGGTCCTTTTATCTCACACACATCTCATCATACCGGGTCTTAAACACATTCAAACTCCTTGCAGACACCACACTCTCAGGCAAGGCATTCCAATCATTCACAACTCTGCACGAAAAAAACCTGCCTTTCACTCCCCTACTCACACCCTCTTTATACAGTTTCCAGGGATGACCTCTGGTTCTCCCCTGATCTCCCACTATTCGCTGTAGAACTTCTCCACCATTGATCCTATAGCAACCCCTTACCAACTTGTAGGTCTCTATCATATCTCCCCTCTTCCTTCTCTCCACTAGTCTCTGCAAATTACATCTTTTCAATCTTTCCTCATACTCGACATTCCAGAGGTCAGAAACTACCTTAGTCAGTCGCCTTTGGACCCTTTCCAACATCTCCTCATCCTTCTGAAAACCAGGTGACCAAATCTGGGCACAATAGTCCATGTGTGGCCTAATCAAAGCCTTATACAATGGAACAAGAATCTCCCTACTTCTACACGTCAGTGTCCTCCTCATCATTCCCAGAAGTCTTTGTGTTGTCTTCACAATTTTGGCGATGTGACCCCTAAATTTTAGATCCTTATCCACTATCACTCCCAGATCTCTTATTTCCTCTACTTCCAACAATATATTCTTACCAAGCATAAATTCTGCATCCCATCTTTGTTTTCCAAATTTTAAAACCTTACATTTTGCAACATTGAACTCACACCCCCATTTGCTTGCCCAATCACTCAATTTATTCAAGTCTTCTTGCAAGGCCACAACATCTTCACTACTCTTTATGGTTCTTCCCAACTTTGCATCATCTGCAAACAACTGAATATCTCCATCCAAATCTTCGCCAATATCATTAATATACAAGTTAAATAGTAATGGCCCTAAAACAGATCCCTGAGGCACTCCACTAGTGACTTTCCTTTTCCTGGATATTGCACCCCCATACACAACTTGTTGATACCTATCAGATAGCCAGTCTCCAATCCAATGCACTAATCTAATATCCAACCCCATCTGCTCTAGTTTGACTGTCAACTTATCATGAGGCACTCTATCAAAAGCTTTTGCGAAATCCAAGTATATTACTGTGTATCCTTCTCCTCTGTCCAAGGAAGCAGTCACTTTATTGTAATAAGTAAGTAGATTACTAAAACACGACCTCCCTTTAGCAAATCCATGCTGTCCATCAAAGATTATACCATTGTTGTCAACCCAACTCTGGATTCTAGCTCTCACAAGCTTCTCCAACAACTTAACCACAACACCCGACACACAGATAGGCCTATAGTTTGATGCTTGAGTTCGATCACCTCCTTTATGAAGTGGCACAATCTTGCCCTCCTTCCACTCTTTAGGGACTTGACCAAGTGCAAGACTCGTATTAAAAAAATATGTCAAGGCAGGTGTCAACTCTCTGGCACATTCCTTCAGAATACGCGGTGATATATTATCAAGTCCCACAGCCTTATTTACATCTAGTTTACTCAACTCCCCAAACACCTCTTGCTCACTTACAGTCAGTCTCTCCTCCCCATCATCAACTGCTCTTAATCTCTCCATGAAGTCACATTCACAAGATTGAAAGATCTTTATGAACTGCTCATTAAGTATCTCCACCACACATTCTGCAACAGCTGTCTTTATACCATTTCCTCCAATCAATGTCATCCTTCCATAATCATTCTTTCTTTTGCTGGCTACATATCGAAAGAACTCCCTAGGATTCTTTTTAGCTTCATTAGCTAACTGCTGTTCATACCTCTCTTTAGCTACTCTCACCAACCAAGTCACTCTCCTTGCCTGGTCTTTGTAGAACTCATGAAATTGGTTACTTCCACTTCTCTTATGCTGCCTCCACAATGCCCTTTTTCTCTGTATTGCATGCTTAATCTCTTTATTCATCCATCTCACACCTAACTTATTTAACCTTCTCACCCGTGGTATACATTTAGACATTGCATCCACTAAATATTTTTTGAAAATCCCCCAAGCTGCATTGATCTCTTTTCCAGCTAACTCCTCATTCCATGCTACACCTGCAAGCTGTCTCCTGAGCTCTTCATAATCACCCCCCTTGTAGTTCCACATATACCCTTTTTTCACAGGGGTCCTTGCACTGCTGGCAACCACCCAAGTAATCACCTCATGGTCACTTTCACCAATTGGTGGATGATTTGATACCTCATTGATAATTACATCCAACGATGAGATGACCAAATCCAAGACCCTTAATCCTCTTGTGCCCTCTGTTACATACTGTCTGAGGTAGTTATCCCTCAAAAACTCAAGAAACTCATTTTCTTTACTTCCAGTTGCTATCTCTTCATTCCAGTCTATATTGCCATAATTAAAATCACCCATAATGATCACCCTTTTCTTATTTGCTTGGCTTATTTGACTATACATTTCACTATCACCACCATCCACATTACCAGGTCTATAACAACATCCCACCAAGTATTTGATTCTATTCACCTCTATCTCACACCATACTGCCTCAAAACCACTGGCCCCATTTCCCCCTTGCATCTCTACCTTGTATGGACATAACTCTTTCTCTATCATCAATAGCACTCCCCCTCCCTTTTTACCCCTTCTATCCTCACGAAACACATCATACCTTTCCATCTCTATTCCTGTCAGGATGTCATCCTCATCTAACCATGTCTCACTTATTCCGACAATCTCTGGGTGCACAGACGCAATTAGTGCAACCATTTCATCCGCCTTGTTTCTTATACTTCTAGCATTGGTATACAAACACAACAACTCATTTCTGGATCTACAGCTAGTTCCACTGACACCACTCACTCGATGTGATCTCTCCATGCTGGACTGGGGCCATTTCCCTTTCTGCTTCTTCATTTTAGAACCCTTTGCAATTCCATCTGTTTCCTTTTGATCCCTGATCATCCCATTACTTTCCTGCCTACACATTCTCTCACCTCCTCTTGGAGCATCCACCTTTCTCACGCTGTGTAGTTCTTTTCTATATTCTGTTTTTCCAAAACTTTTATCTTGTAATATGGTCTTGAAATATGGAGTCAAATGTGTAATCTATAAACATCATATGAAGGTCTGTTTTGTATTCATTAGTAATTTCTATTAATTGTATAGTATAAATATGGTCTATTGTAGAAAAATTTTTTCTAAACTCAGCTTGCTCTACTGATTGGGTTTCATCCAACTTTATCATTAATCTATTTAGCAATATTTTTGAAAATAATTTATATACTTGTGATAATAGGCTTATTGGTCTGTAATTATTTATTTCTTCTTTATTTTCTGTTTTCTGAATTTGCACCATAATTGCTCAGGTTTTTTTTTTTCTTGTTTGATGATGTCATTAAATAACAAACTGAGTTCCTTCCATAGTGTCCTTCCTCCTGCCTTTAGATGTTTAGTCAGTACAGTAATCCCTCGATTAATGCATCCCTAATTGCGCGTCATTTTTTTTTCTATACCCAATTTCAATTAGTGCGCCTCTAAAATTCGATTAATGTGCCTATATACATCTTAAAAAAAATGTTAGATTTTAAAATTTTTAAAATTTTCTATCTATACATTTTTTATGGCTAACTATTTTAAAAAATTACTCACCAAAATGAAATAATTTAGTTACCAATTTAAAACATTTTACAAAGTTATTTTTTAATGGCATACAGTACTACGTTATTTCCATATACACTATGCTCCAAATTTACCGCCAAAATTTGTTATCTGCTAATTACATAGCATTTTGCTGATCATATCTCGTGCCTCCTTTGCAATTGTTTTCTTTACTTTTTTTTTTCATTTAAAGTATTTTCCCAACTTTTCATCATGAGTAAAAGAATTAGTGAGCAAAAAAGTGGAAGTGTGAAAATGATTCGAAAAGTAATCTCATTGGAAGAAAAACTTGAAATAATAAAGAAAAATGAACAAGGTGAGTCCAGAGCAAAGATAGGACAAGAACACAAAAATGGGTGAATCAACTATAAGAGCAATTCTAAGCAAAGCTACTGAATACAGAGAGAGAGGGATAAGGCTGCTCAAGTTCTTGCATGCACTCAAAATCAAAGTATTATAATGATTAAATTAGAGAGACTTCTTTCTACATGGATCGAAAATTTTACCCAAAAACAGATCCCACTAAGCACTGACCTTATTAAATCAAAAGCATTAAGTATCTTTGCAACCTTGAAAGAAAGGGCTATCAATGATGGAAAAGAAGAATTCCACCTACTGCTGAGTGGTTTGAGCATCTCAAAAAGAGAAATAGCCTACACAATGTTCGAATCACAGGCGAAGCTGCAAGTGCTGATCCAGAGATTTTGAAGAAAATTGTGGAAGAAGGGGGCTGTTATGACTAACAAATATTTAATGTCTATGAAACCAGCCTTTTTTTGAAGTGAATGCCTTCCAAGACTTTTCTGGCCAAATCGGAGAAATCTCAGCCTGGTTATAAAGTCGCAAAGTCGAATGAAATTACTGCGAGCCATTTGGAAGCACATTCTTCCACATTGTGCAAATGATTTTAGAGGCTTTTCAAATGAATCTAAGTTAGTTAAATCTCATTCTGAGGAATTAAGTGATTCCGACCTGCTGAATTTAGATGCACAGTGAGAAGATCCTGAAGAATATGAAGAAAATTTAATCACTGACAAGCCCACAGAAACAAATTGAAAATTTTTTCATGCATCAGAAGTTTTTAAGCAGCAATATATAGTGGCTGACCCTGGTGAAGAGAGAGGCAGTAAAATTTGCAGAAGAGTAGAAGAGGCAATAGAGCCATACCGTCTGTTGTATGAAAAAAAAAAAAGAAACAGAACGCCTGCCAAACTGCTTTAGCTCAATTCTTTGTTAAGAAGTAAAATAATAAATTTATATTCTGAATATGTTTTATTGTCTTTCAGCTTCATGGTTTTCCTTTAATTAGGCCCTGAGACATATCCTAATTCTTTTATAAAAAAAATTAAGGATTAAAAAAGAAATTTGAGGAAGAATTATACTTTTTCCATAGGTTATTATATTCGATTAGTGTGTTTTTGATTAATGCACCTGTTCTAAAGAGCGCATTAATCGAGGGATTGCTGTATTCCATCTTTACCTGGACTTTTGTTAAATTTCATTTCTGCAATTACTTTCTCCACTTCTTCCATCATTATTTCTGGTGTCATCTTGGCTTCTTCATCTTTAGTGGGTCCAAGATAGATATAGTCATACATCTTGGTATAAAACTCTTCACATATTTTCATTATTTCATTTCTTTCATACTTTATCTCATTATTTTTTTAAGACATTTAATCCAGTCCTTTCCCTCATTAGTTTAATTTCTTATTATTTTCAATTTATTTATTCTGTTCTATGATTTCTTTTACTTTATATGTTATGGCTTCTAATATCATTTCTTATTTCTCTTCTCATTATTTTCTAAATTCAATAAATTCTATTTCTTCCCTAGTACCTTTATGTTGATTCCTTCTCAATTCTTCTATTTTCTTTATTATTATTATCTGACACCTCCAAGGAGTCTAAAGACTCTTCGAGGGAGGGCATCTGGTCTACAACACTCCTTTTTCACCACTCAATCCATTAATTATAGCGAACCACATCATCTACTGCTCACAACCACCACCACTAGTATTTTCAGAGACAATCACTAACATCCATGCTCGTGGTGGGATTCGAACCTGCAGCCTTTTGGCTGAAGAGTGGATATGCTAACCACTCGGCCAGCCAGGCTGGCAATTTTCTTAATTAAGTCTTTAGTATTTTGATTTAATCTACTAGTTCTTTACTTTTTTGCCATGTTTTTATTGTTTCCACATTAGATTTCTCTATTGATGATATAATGTTTTCCATTGTTTGTGTAGGGTATAGGTGTTCTTTGTTTGAAATAAGTTTTTCTGTCAAAATCTTTTCAAATTTTTGTACTGTGTTCTAATAATTTCATTATCTATTTTAACAGTAGTTCTTTTTGTTTCTCTCCTATTTTTTCTATTGTTTAATTTGATTTTTATCTCTGACCGTTCTATGGTCACTCTCAAAATCAATCTTATTTATTACCGTATTAATTCTTTTCTGTTACTCAAAATAAAGTCTATTTCATTTTTAGTAATATCATCAGGCAGTTTGCCTGATGGTATTACTAAATGTCCATTTTTCTACCTTTCTCTTTTTATAGAATCCATTCATTATAAATAGAACGTGACTTTCTGCAAATCTTATTATTCTTTCTCCTCTTTCATTTCTTTCTCCAATACCAAACTCTCCTATACTTGTAGAAAGTATTTTTAACTTGGGTATAGTTATGTTAAAGATACCAAGCAATTTTAAACCTGGTTTTACTCCATTTTTTCCAAGTAAGCAAACAGACAAAATGTCAAGTTTGCGCCTGCAATTTATGCAAGACTAGCTGATCCCACAGGTAGTGCAAGACCAAGGCAACGCATGGTAAAGGTGGAGCAAGCTCTGATCACTAATCTTAATATTTACCCTTAATGCCAAAACACATCTCCAAGAAGGGGATGTATGATGTTTTGTATTAAAGGCAAGGGGCCACTACCCAGACCGGTTTCGACCTTTATTGAGGTCTCATCAGTGGGAGCCAGGCTAGAAATACCAAGATTTAGTAATGCAGAGCTTGTAAGTATTTTACCAAAACAAGTTACCATAAGGTGTTATAACCTTATTAAATAAAAATCTCAGGAGGAGATATAGATGTAGAAAGTATTTTTAAGTATATTGCTCCACCTTTACCACGAGTTGCCTTGGTCTTGCACTACCTGTGGGATCAGCTAGTCTTGCATAAATTGCAGGTGCAAACTTGACATTTTGTCTGTTTGCTTACTTGGAAAAAATGGAGTAAAACCAGGTTTAAAATTGCTTGGTATCTTTAACATGACTATACCCAAGTTAAAAATACTTTCTACATCTATATCTCCTCCTGAGATTTTTATTTAATAAGGTTATAACACCTTATGGTAACTTGTTTTGGTAAAATACTTACAAGCTCTGCATTACTAAATCTTGGTATTTCTAGCCTGGCTCCCACTGATGAGACCTCAATAAAGGTCGAAACCGGTCTGGGTAGTGGCCCCTTGCCTTTAATACAAAACATCATACATCCCCTTCTTGGAGATGTGTTTTGGCATTAAGGGTAAATATTAAGATTAGTGATCAGAGCTTGCTCCACCTTTACCACGAGTTGCCTTGGTCTTGCACTACCTGTGGGATCAGCTAGTCTTGCATAAATTGCAGGTGCAAACTTGACATTTTGTCTGTTTGCTTACTTGGAAAAAATGGAGTAAAACCAGGTTTAAAATTGCTTAGTATCTTTAACATCTCCTATACTTGTTTCATTATTGTCCTTCATTCCAGTTTTACAGTTAAAATCTCCCATTACTATAGTCCATTTATTCTGATTTAATCATAAACAGTCTTCTAATTCTTCATGGAATTTCTCTGTCTCCTCTTCTAAATGTCCAGTGGTGGATGTGTAAATTTGTATTATTTTTAGGTTTAACCCTTTATTAATATTTATAGTCATAGATGTAATTCTTGCTGTTATTGGTGAAAATCTATTATTTCATTCTTCCATTTCTTTTTTATCATTAGTTCCACTCCTCCTACTGTATGAAGTATACATCTGTCTTTCTTGGTAACTTGGTTTTCATTCTTTCTTATTTCAGAAAGTTCTATTATATCCTATTCTGATTTGAAGAGAGCATTATCTAGTTCTTCTTCTCTGTCTTCCTACAAACATGTTCTTACATTATACATACTTATCTTTAAGCTTTTTGTTTGTTTTTTCTTTGCTTTCTTTTTTGTATATATATCCCATTTTTTACTTTTGTTTTCAATCTTCCTTGAGAATTTAAGTTTGCTCAATTCCCCATACACTGCTTGCTCACTTACAGTCAGTCTCTTCTCCTCCTCATCATCAACTGCTCTCAAACTCTCCATGATGTCATATTTGCTTTTATGAACTGTTCATTTAATATCTCAACTAAATGCTGCTCATACTTCACTTTTGCTATCTTACCAACCTTTCTTGCCTGTATTTTGTAATCCTGATGGAACTGATTATTACCACTCCTCTTATGTTGCTTCCATTATGCCTTTTTTCTATGTATTGCATGCTAACTCTTCATTCATCCATTTCACACTTACTTTATTTAACATTCTTACCCTTGGAATACATTTAGACATTGCTTCTAGTAGATAGTTCTTGAATATCACCCAAGCAGCACTGATCTCCTTTCCAGTCAACTCCTCATTCCATGCTACACCTGCAAACTGTCTTCTTAGCTTCTCATAATCACCAGCATTGTTTCACACATACCTTTCCTTACACTGCTGGCAACCACCCAGGTGATTACTTCATGATCACTCTCTCACCAACTGATTTGATACCTCATTTACAATAACATCACCTCAGATGAGATGATCAATTCCAAGATCCTCAATCCTCATGTGCCCGTTGTTGCATACTGCCTAAGGTAGTTGTCCCTCAAAAACTCATTTTCTTTACTTCCAGTTGCTATCTCATCATCCCAGTCTATATTGCCATAATTAAAATCAACCATAATGATCACCCTTTTTCTTATTTGCTTGGCTAATTTGATTATACATTTCATGGTCACTACTATCCACATTACCAGGTCTATAATAACATCCAACTAAGTACAGGGTGTCCCAAAATTCACGCAAGAAGTAATTTTGATAGAAAACATACAATTTTTAATTTAAAATTGTAATTTCTTATTGATTCATAAAGTATACAGTATAGGGTTATGCATGGAATAGCATATCGGGTAAATGGCCTCCACGGCTTTGCTGCCACATACACACTCTTTTGTCGAAATTTTCCATGACTATTTTGCATAAATGTGGCTGAATTTCGTTGATACAGCGCTCAATTTCCTCTTTCAGGGCGTGGGTGGTCGTGGGCTTGTTGGCATAAACCTTAGACTTCAAAAAACCCCAAAGAAAAAAGTCCAACGGCGTTAAGTCACATGACCTGGGCGGCCAATTCTGATCACCAAAACGGGAAATTACACGACCAGGAAATGACTCATGCAGTAATTAAATTGTTTCTCGGACTGTATGGCATGTGGCACCGTCTTGTTGAAACCACATATCGTTCACATCCATATCTTGCAATTTAGGCACAAAAAACTGGATTATCATGTTGCGATAGTGAGCACCATTAACTGTCCTTACCAGCCGCATTTTCTAAGACGAATGGACCGATGATGCCTCTAGCCCAAAATCCGCACCAAACAGTGACACGTTGTGGATGCATTTGTTTCTCAACAATCACTCGTGGATTTTCTGAACCCCAAATGCGACAATTTTGTCGATTAACGAAACCATCAAGATGAAAATGAGCCTCATTGCTGAAGATGATTTTGTTCGAAAAATAAGCATCCACTTGTTGTTGTTCCATAATCCATGAAAATGCATTGTTCTTTCGTGTAGCACTCCATTTTTAATAACCCTGAACTGTCAGCTGTCACGCTGTCTTTTTTTTCTCGTTGGCAACACTTTACCGCACAAATGGCGGTAAATTTAAATCTTGCGTGAATTTTGGGACACCCTGTATTTCATTCTGTTCACCTCTATCTCACACCATACTGCCTTAAAACCACTGCCGCTATTTCCCTCTTGCATCTCTACCTTGTGTGGACAAAACACTTTCTCATCAACAGCACTTTCCCCCCTTCCTTTTTGCCATTTCTATCTTCATGAAATATATCATACCCTTCCACCTCTATTCTTGTCAGGATATCATCCTCATCCAACCATTCTCACTTATTCTAACAATTTTTGGGTGTACAAACTCAATCAGTGCAACCATTTCATTTGCCTTATTTCTTATACTTCTAGCATTTGTATACAAACATAACAGCTCGTTCCTGGATCTATAACAAGTTTCACTGATACCACTTATTAGATGTGGCTTCTCCATACTTTCTCAAGTCAGTTCTTTTTTTCTCCTTGCTCATCCCAGAACCTTCTTCAAATCCAACTGTTTTCCGTACATTCCAGGTCATCCCCTTCCCCTTTTTGTCTACACATACATTCTCATCCTTTTGGAGTATCAACCTTTCTCACATTGTGCTCCCCTGTCCACCCTGAGTCTCCCCATTTCTCAGTTTGCCTTGCATACCGGTTCTCTCATTCTCTATACCCATGCTACCCACTTCTTTATTCATAACCACCACTTCAAAAACAGCAAGACTACTTCAGTAGATTATAAATTAAAGATGCCAATAAATTATATTCTTGGTTTAATCCTTTATTCAAGTGTAAGCAAACAAAGTTTGCACCTGAAGGACTGGACAATATCTGGAATATAGAATCGTATATAGAATATAATGACTTCACATCACTTGCCTTAGTATCCCATAATGCATAGCATTATACATATTCTTACAGACATGTATAATACTATGTATTATGGGAAGGGCCACTACTTTTGGCTACTCATATATGAAAATATGGCTTGTGCATTACTTCAACCTTGGTATCACCTATGGGTCTGGCTCCCACTGATGAGATCTCAGTAAAGGTCGAAACTGGTCCAGGTAGTGATCCTTCCCATAATGCATAGCATTATACATATCATTAAGGATATGTGCTTTGCTTTGCATTTTGGGATACTAAGATGTCGTGACGGACCTTTCTCTGTCGTGTTCTAAATCTGTCTAGTTTCAAGTCACTTTTATGAATAATACAACTAATTACGAAATGATCACCGATCCAAAAGTAGGGAAATTTATATTTATACTGCACCACCCTATTCTTAGATTAGTCTATATAAATAGTAGGATCAGTTCTAAATTAAGTTAGCAGTCATCTCATTAGGCCAAATCATCTATTATCATTTTTACTTGGGGTTCCTGCAAGATTCGAATGTTTATGAACGGTGCAATAATAAGGAATTCAGGCAAACACAATATTTAGATCAACAAAATAAAACATTTAATATATGACATGGTAACAAATACAAGAACTCTATTTTAAAATGGAACTAAACAATTAACTTAACACATCTTTTTAGGTCACTGATGTTAATTCAATGTTCTAACTTTCATATACTATTCACAGTCTCAAAAACACAAATCTTCTTATCTCAAGTTAATATAACAATTTCACATTTAATCAGTCTTCACAAATCTATCAGCTCAGTGTTTATATTCACAGCAGGCAATAAACTACGTAAGCATTATTCCAAGCAAATATATTCCCGGACCTTGAGCATCGGAGATATATTACAGTTAATGCTAGAATAGAGAAACTTATACAACTACTCTTACCAGACAAATTCTTCAATACATCAACTTATTGAGAGAGCACTTATGAATTAACTTAATTAACATTAGCGGAACACACATAACAAATATTCTCCATAGTTTAAACTGTATTACTGTAAGTCGCACTTCACTATTCCAAACAACAGTAATTAGGTACTAATATCTTTTCCTGTTCACTTTTCTCCAAGTAATCAATATAACCTTTTCCTAGGGCAACATAGAATTTAATCGTAATCCAGATTAACTGGAACTAATCAGAATTTTCGCATTGACTGTCCAGTTTCCTTTTATCTGATTACGGCATCAACCTTTCTTCATAACAACAGCAGATTTCGCTTATAACATTAAACTTTATGTTTCACTACTTATAGGTTCATTTCCGAACACTATACTCATAAATTTCTGCCCTGAGGATTTTATAATCTTGGTTCCGCAAAACTCTCTCCTCACTCCTTAATAATAATTCTTCTCCCTTGCCTGTCTTATCTATGACCTTCCTTCTCTTTCTGCTTTCTCTCTATATATCTATGACCTTCACTCCCACCTTACGTTCGAACACCACGCTCTACTCCACTCGTGGTTGTTTACGCGTGCATTTCCATGACAATAGACTAAGCGTAAACATTTTGCCAATGTAATGTATGCTCTATTACTGCTACATGAGTGATTACATAACATTAAATATTTCACAAATAAGAACAATATAATATTTAAGCTATTTCTTCAACTTTTTGATTACGTATACAGTTAAATATAAAATAACACTTTACGTTACACCATATATTTTTAGTTATACAAGATTCTATACATTTTATTATTTTATAAGTTAATAATAGGTCAGGTTTTGAATAAACATTTAATTAATAATTCTTATTTAAGGAATAATAAATAATTTTATATAAGTCATGTTAAATATTTAATAAGCAAATGTTAAATGTGAATGAAAAATAATAAATTACATAACATAGCTTCATTCACAATTTAACAAAGACAAGTGATGTGAAGTCGTTAGCTTCTGTATACGAGTTGCCCAGTCTTGAAGCTACTAAAGGGACAAACTTTGCTTACACTTGGATAAAGGATTAAACCAAGAATATAATTTCTTGGTATCTTTAATTTATAGTATAACCAAGTGGAAAAACTTCCAACTATTTCAATAGATTGACTTACAAGTCATAAACTTAACACCTTCTTTATCTCTCCTAAAGACAAATATCATCCTCTTTCTTGTGGCTTATGTTATTATGGACAGACTGGTTGTTCTGCAGAAATTTGTCTGGAAGAACATCAAGAATATATTTCACTTGAAGAATCCAATAAATCAGGTTTAGCAAGCCATGCATCTACAAAATGCAGGATTCAATGGAACAAGACCAAAGTGTTACATAATAGTTCTATTTTACTGGAAATACTGTGCAAAGAAAGCTGTGAAGTACATATTCACAATCCAAACCTTAACAAAAAATTATTGCCTTAAACTTTCTCCATTTTGAGAAGTTATGCTGACTAATATTACCATTCATGTTTTCCATAAATTATAATTAATTAATTTTATATTTAAAATATTTTATTAACTAATTTATTTTATTGTAATTTTTTGTAAAACATGCTGCACATTTTTGAAAATGTGCAGCATGTATTCAGTTTGTTTTGTCTAGACATTTTAAAGGATCACATGTAGTAGACTTATCAGTAATAATGGTTAACACATTTCTTTCTTGTTATGTGGACATCATCAGGGTCAGAAAAGATCAGTTGACATTGATTGAAATCATGAGTCACAAGACCTAAGTCACATAGCATGTGTTTACTTATTAGCAGTTGTTTTTCTGTTCCTGTGACAGAGACATATGTAAGTTAGCACATGCCGCATGACATGTTTTGAATGTTATCAGCTATCTCTTCTCTTCCTGATAATGTCATTGTAACATTGTAATAATAGAATTTCTGAAATATACAAGTATATGAGTTCAGAAATTCTATTATTCTCTACATGTATTAACACTTTATTTTTATGTGACTCCACCCATGAAAGGTTGTAAAAATCATAGTATATTAGTGCTATGAATGACTAAGGATTTTTTTTTCTATTTTATTAATTTTATATATATTTTTTTAGTATTTTATTTATTTTTACTTAATTCTGAAAGCATACCTTAGCAACCAAACATGGAAATTTTTGAAGCCATTTCATTTCCAGTAAGCATAGTGATGGTCACACAGAATGATGAAATTAATCTCCCACCTAATAATCATGCCCACAGCAGGATTTGAACATGCAGCCTACTGGTTGGTAAGCAGACAAGCTAACCACTCAGACAACCAGCCTGGCAACTGCTCTTAACAGTATAATTTGCTTTGTTGTTCATCTGTCCATACTGATGTTTTTCCTCAATTCTGGCCTCAAATTGAGACATTTCAAAATGATGCAAAATAATAATACCACTCTGTGTAGATGGAACTCAAAACAACTACACAACTCGCCTCAACCTGCAGAACATCAACCGCCACTGCCTTCAGTTCTGATCTCCAAGCCATCTTCCAATGGGACTCAGATAATCTTGTCAATTTCAATGCTAGTAAAACTCAGTTCTGTCTTATTTCTCACAGAAAAGAATCCCCCCCCCCCAAGTATTATTTTTGATAACACTCACATTTTCAGACAAGATGATATTTCTCTTCTTGGAATTATCCTGACATTAAGCCTCTCCTGGCATAAACACATCACAGCGAGTACATCCTCAACCTCCAAAAAACTAGGATTTCTCTTTCACTCAAGACTTGACCTCTGAACAGCTGTTAACCTTATACAAATCACAAATCTACCCAGCTGTCGAATACTGCTCTCACATTTCAAGTGAGAGCAGTATATAATGCTTGACTTAATACAGAGGAGAGCAATTAGATTGATAAATGAACCCATTTCTTACCAATTCACTCCCTTCCCCCCCACTTTCATACAGACATTTGGTCTCTGCAACTTGTATTTCTATAAATATTTCCATGGTAAATGTTCATCTGAAATAGCATAAATAATTCTCTCACTCAGTACTAAGCCTGTTAGAACACATATGGCTGCCACGCAACATCCTTTCATAGTACACTTTGAAACCCACAGAACAAGTTTCTTTTCTTCCTCCTTCAAGCCTGCTACTGCTGTACTGTGGAACAGTCTTCCCTCTGATGTATTTCCCAAGGAATACGATATACAGGCTTTTAAATCAAATGTCAGCAAGTTTCTCCTTTCCCAACCCGCTACCCATATACGGCACTAATGTACTACAGGTTGATCAACCAACCTCTCATGTATGGGCTCAACATTAAAAAAAAAAACATACCACTTTTGAACCTTTTTTTCCCAGCCATTCTAACTTACCTTTTGTCCTGCATAGGACTAATTTATAAGCAAGTTATCTGTTTCATTACCATCCCATCATTCTCATCTTCTGCTTTTCCTTTCACACTATCACTTTTAAATTGTTCACTCCAGCTTGCTTTTACCACTTTTCTTTCATCAGCAATCTTGCTGATATTCTCACTTGCATTTTCCAGCAACTTTTTGTCACCCAACCAACCTACTCTCATGTGTCTCTCTCCATACTTCTGGTACTCATTCTCAAAACACTTCACTATACATGAATTCACCAGTTTCACTCTCTTTTATTCAAATCTTTCACCTTTTAAAGCAAATATATTTTGCACATACTGCAGCAAACAAAATCCTGTATAGTGAATTCATCTTCCATTTTCTGATAAGTATATGCCTAACAAGCAATATATATATATATATATATATATATTTTTTTTTTTTTTTTTGAAAAATTAAAGATCGAAATTTAAATTTATGTGAAATAAATTTATTAGCTGTCAAATTTTTGCCTAAGTATCATAGACATCTTCAGTACAATAACAACAAATAAAATTAAAACAAAGTATTCAATGAAGTCAGCATCATTAAAAGTTAGGGTATAGAGGGTGTTGTGGAGAAGTGGCTGGGGATGAATGAGCAGGAAGTGTATGAGGAATTAAGTAAACCTGATGTTAATAAGGCAATATGGCTTGACAGTATATTACCACTTGTCTTGAGGGAATGCTCTATAGAATTAATACTACCTTTGACACACCTATTTAACACGAGTCTTGCAACAGGGCACCCAAAGGAATGGAATGTGGGGGAAACCTCTTCCACTTTGCACATAGGGGATAAAACAGCCTCCAAATTATAGACCAGTCTTGTGTGTGTTATTATTAAAGTGTTGAGAAGTCAGTGAGAACTAGGATTCAGAAGTTGGTTTAATAACAGCAGTTTTCATTATGATAGTCAGCATGCGTTTGTTAGGGAGAGGTTATGTTTTAGCAATCTGTTTATGTATTACAAGGTGACAAATTCACTTGATAAAGGAGATGAATATGCAATGGAATACTTGGATTTTTCAAAGACCTTTGATAGACTGCCAATGATAAGCTAGTAGCTAAATTGATACAGATGAGATTAAATAAAAGACTAGTGAGGTGGATAGCTGTTTGACTGTTAGATAGGTATCAGCAGGTTTTATGTGGAGGAGTGGTATTCCAAAAGATGTCTGTTTGCCAATGATGCAAGGTTGGGAAGAACTATGAGAAGTAGAACAGATGTTGAGACCTGGAAGGAGGGTCGGAATATACTATGCGAGTAGGCAGATGAGGGGAGTTTCAGTTTCATATTGCAAAGTGCAAGGCCCTAAAATTTGTTAGGCAAGGTTGAGATGCAAAGTATACAATTAATGGAGAAATTTTGAAGGGTGGAGGAGATGAGACCTGGCAGTGATGGTGGACAGAGACTTGAAGTTTAGGGGTCACATTGCCCAAGTTGTAAGAACATCCCAACAGATTATGGTGTAAGCCAGGGGTTCCACAGATAATCTAGTAGACATGCATCAGCAAATTAATTTAATTAGTGCATGTTGAGTGATTATCATGGGAGCTTCAAGTATGGAGATATAGAATGGAAGGAAGAAAGATCACACAGCAGGATGGAAATGGAATTTATACACCACCTCCTTTTTTCCCATATTAAGCCCTAGTGGCTCTTCACGTTTGTATTAGGCATGGCCTATTATGATTTGAAACCACAACCGCTTTGAGGTGGTCGGCCCTATGCCTCCGGGTGTGTCCTATGTCTGTAATGTGTGTGTGTGTGTGTGTGTGTGTGTGTGTGTGGGTGTGTGTGTGTGTTCACGGGGCCGGTTTGCCTGTTCTGAGGGACAGAAAACCCGAGTTTCTGGGTGAAAAAAACTCCCTACCTCTGAGGAAACCAGCTAACTTACCTTTAGTTGAAAGATACCAGATAAAGGTTCCTCACATCTTGAATGTTAATTGAACCCAGGTGTTACTGACCAAAGCTATACTGACTGAGCTACAGAGGCTCATTTATACATCTACTGAGAGATAATTACTTGAGGCAGCATGTGATGGAGATGACTAAATGTATGAGAGTACAGGACCTGATCATAGGATTAGAAGAGCTACCCATAACCAAAGTTGGTCACATTGCCCCTCCAATTAGTGAAAGTGATCGTGGGGTCTTGACTTGGCATATTGTAAAACACCAGGAACATTCTGTCAAGAAGGAGTATATGTGGAACTAGATGGCAGGTGATTATGATCAGCTTAGGAGGAAGCTTGAATATGTCCCATGGCATAAAACATTTGAAGGGAATAAAGTTAGTTTAATCCTTTATCTAAGTGTGAGCAAATAAAGTTTGTGCCTGAAAGTATCTTCAGGACTGGGGTAAGGTAGTACAACACCGGGCAACTCATTGCAAAGGTGGAGCAAGCTAACATCACTCCTATCTCAGTATCTCCCATAATGCAAAACACATCTCTTTGCAGATATGTATAATGTTATGCATTAAGGGAAGGGCCACTACCCAGACTAGTTTTGACCTTTATTGAGGTCTCTTTAGTGGGAGCCAGGCCCAAGTGGAGATACCAGGCAGAAGCATTAGCAAGGTCATCTCTACCTATAGCAGTTGCCAAATGATGTGCCACCTTTTTATTAAATTACTATGGATTTAGAGAAGGATGTTAAAAGTTTATTTTTCACTTGGTTAGACTATAATAAATTTAGTTTAATCCTTTATCCAAGTGTGAGCAAACAAATTTATCGACTGAAAGCATCTTCAGGACTGGGGTCAGGTAGTACAACACTGGACCTCAACAAAGGTCAAGACTAGTCTGGGTAGTGGCCCTTCCCTTAATGCATAACATTATACATATCCGCAAGGAGATGTGTTTTGCATTATGGAAGATACTGAGATAGGAGTGATGTTAGCTTGCTCCACCTTTGCAACGAGTTTCCCGGTGTTGTACTACCTTATCCCATTCCTGAAGATACACTCAGGTGCAAACTTTGTTTGCTCACACTTGGATAAAGGATTAAACTAAATTTATTATAGTCTAACCAAGTGAAAAATAAACTTTTAACATTTGAAGGGAATGTTAGTAGTGCACTGGAGATAGTTAAAAGGCATCTAGAGCAGCGCTTCCCAAACTGTGGGCCGCAGCCCCCCTTGGGGGGTGTAAGTTTTGTTGAGGGGATCGTGAAATAATGAAAACAAATTTAAAATTTTTTAAGACTAAGTAGATTTTTTTTTTTTATTCTTAAAAGAAATGTGTTTAATTTTTATTGTTTATTATATCTTTTTTGTTCTTTTTATATTTTAATGGAAAAAAAAATCACACATTGGTGTTGATTCAGAAATTTTGCTGCTTGCGTATTTCGGTGCTTAATGAATATTAGTAAATATATGCTTATTCATATAAGTTTCATTTCAAAGGTATTGATATGCAAAATCTTGAATATAAATACAATAAATTTTATAAATTCTGTATTACGATTTTTTTTTTAATGGGGGGCGTGAAATATTTTAATTTTTTCAAAGGGGGAGGGGCTTTGGCATCCATAAGTTTGGGAAGCACTGATCTAGAGGAAGCAATATTAAATTGCATACTTAAAGAGGGTTAATCAGGCAGGAATTAGATGGTGAGGAATATCATTAATGTTAGCTGTATATGAAGAAAATGCCGTGGAGGGTATATAAAGAGAAAGGTGACCAGTAAACAAATGAATAGTACAAGGCTCAGGCAAGAAAGGTGACCAGCATGATAAGAAAGGCAAAATAAGATTATGAGAAGAATCTAGCTGAGCAGGCCAGTCTCAGTGAGTTCTTTCATTACATGGCGAGGAAGAATGACTATGGAAGATTAACCTTAATGAGTGCTGATGTTGATGAGGTGACAGAAGCAGATAAAATACTTAAGTTGCTGAATGGCCACTTTGCAAGGGTATATATATCATCCAAGTGAAGTGACTGCTGTGGGAACAGAGGCAGATATTGCAGAATCTCAATGTAAATACAGCTGTGGGATTAGATGGGATATCAGCTTGGGTTTTGTGAGAATGTGCGAGAAAACTGGCAATGCCTCTGAATAGGTGCATTAATTTAAGTTTCAGCTGTGGTAGAGTTCCAAGGCAGTGGAAAGAGGGCAAAAGCATTTGCTACTGCAGTCTTAGAACCTCCCTTGCATAAGGGAGGTTCTAAGACTGCAGTAGCAAATCATAGACCAATCAGTAACTCAGACATAGTGATAAAAGTACTAGAAAAATTGATCAAAAAGAGAATTCAAGAATGGTGATAAGAATGTGATACTGTATGAGGGACAATATGGCTTTGTGAAGGGTCGTCATACCTTTAGTAATTTACTAACTTTTTATAATAGGGTATTAGCTGACTTCGATAAAGGAAATGGTTACACAATGATTTTGATGGATTTTGCAAAGGCATATGACAGAATACTACATATAACTCTGTTATGCAGATTAGAATAAATGGGGATGAATATTACTTAAGCAGTGGATAAGAGGGTGGCTGCTGGACAAATATCAAAAAGACAAAAGCAGGTGACTAGTGGTGTGCCACAAGGTTCAGTGTTGGGACCACCTGTTTAATTTGTACATAAATGATATATGAAATAACCTGAAAGGAAATATTCAGTTGTTTGCTGATGATGTGAAATTAGGTAAAGTAATAGTTAATCATGGTGATGTGGAGAGCTTGCTCTGATGATTTAAATAGGCTCTTAGTATGGGCCAAGGATAATAGTTGTCAGTTTCATCTTCTTTATACCCTCTTTTACCTTGCGGTGTCGAGGGTCCATTGATCATCGGACCTCACTCCGTTTACAGGATAAGATGGTCAGCCCTATGCCCCGGTGTATCCTATGGCCGGTAGTGTTAAGTTCTGAAGGCCAGTTTGCCTGCTTTGCGGGATGAAAAAATCCCAGAATAAACTGGGGAAAAAACCCTGCTGTCCACGCCCAAGACTGGCTAACTTGACTATGGCTGAGGAAGATCCTTCAGCTCCTCACGTCACCGACGGGAATCGAACCTAGGACACTCCTTCCCCAGGCATATGGTTGCGAAGCACATAGCCACTAGGCTAACTGCGCGGTAGTTGTCAGTTTAATGTGGAGAAATATAAAGTTATTCATTTTGGGATAAACAGATTACAAGCTGTGTACCACATTGATGGAACTGTACTCCAGGAAATAGATGAAGCCAGAAAGTTAAAGTTTAGAGTATATATTGCTAAGGTTGCTAAAGTAACTCATAAGATTACTTGGCTATTGAAGAACACACTCTAACAAGTAGAGATAAGAAAGTTGTTATTCCACTTTATTAGTCTTTGATACGTCCACATCTGGATTACTGTGCTCGGGTCTGGCCTTCTAGTTTCTTGGAGATGAGGAAGCAGTGAAGAAGATTCAGAGGTGAGCGACCAAGATGGTAAGTGGTCTGTGGAATGTTCCCTCTGAGGATAGATTGAGGGTGTGTGGATTGCAGAAATTGGTTGATAGAAGAAAAAGAGGGGATATAAAAAATCTAGTCCTCAAAACCTACTAACCATACCATGATGTGACTTTCAGTTCTACCCATTCTAGCCAAGTGCTGAACTAGAGGTCACATCCCTGAAGTTGAATAAAGGTAGGTTAGTAGGGGTTTGAGGACTAGATTTTTTGCTTGGAGAGTTATTAATGAGTGGAATGGGTTGCCAGAGTCAGTTGTGAATGCTTTGGGTGAAAAAACCCCCTACCTCTGAGTGAGAAAAAGAGGGATCAAGGAGAGACATGATAAATTGTGCGAATAGTTTGTGTCTCCCACAATGAGTCATCAGACTTCAGACATTATTATTATGGTACAGAGGGGTCTGTACCATAATAATAATGTGTGTGTGTGTGTGTCGAAGCCAACTCTAATGCATCACACTGTTACCTGTACTACACAGTTATTTTGTTTTATTTTGGGTTATTTTGTAATACACTGTATTACCTAAACAAAAATTAATAAAATACACTTATTTTAGAAGTTTTATTTGCTTAAAATATCCAGGTCAAGTAAAGAATTCAAAAATTCATTGCTTGTCCTTAATGCCCTTGTGAATAAAAATTCATTCACTGATGAGAACAGTGGGGGGGGCTTGTTTAACCAGGTGATGTCCCACCCTACATGCAATTCTGTCATATTGTTCCATAATTTTGCATTATAATTTAAGCCAACAAGAATAAGATCTGGTTGACTATATCCCAAATTGTCAGCCAATTCTCTAAGCCAGGGGTTGCCAAACTTCTTTGACTGTCGATCCCTTCAAGAGTTTCTCGACTTTTTATCGACCCCCTCTATTTTACTATTAAGTAATTATAATAGGCAAAAAAGCAAAAAAGACGCTCATGTGAGTTTTTAGATTGTTTATTTTATAGTTACAGTGTTTATTGTATGTATAATATAGTATATATATTATTATATTGGCTTAACGTCAAAGGGATACGTTGTTGTTTTTGACGTCCTTCTTAACATTACATATTTGATAGAGGAATGAATAATATATAAAATATAAAATTTAATTTAGATAACAAAATAACAATAATACAATTTACTTATATATATATATATATATATATATATGAAAATAAGACTTAAATAAAAGAGCCAATAGGCTTCACTTTGGCGATGTAACATTATTTAAATGAAAGGGATATTAAATCCCAGATTCGGCATGAAACTCTTTGATTCTGATCTTTCAGTTTCTTATTTGGCTTTGAAATAATGTGGGATTTAATATCCCCTTCATTTAAATAAAGAAAATAAGACTTTTATTAACTTAGTATACAATTTACTAATGTTGTCAATGTGAAGGGTGTGCTTCGTGACTCTTGATAAGATTAGAAATGTCGAGTTCAAAATGAGTAAGTTTCAGCCTTAAATCGCCACGGAATTCTATATCTAGCTTATTTCTTTGTTTTTTTAAAATGAAATTAACATGACTAAAACCAGCTTCAACCATGTATGCGCCGGCCGGACGGGAACCACCGACATTCGTTTATTGGTAAATACGTCGTTTTGGCCTGCTTGATTGGCCTCCGTAACTATTTTCATGACCTTGCTCCATCTTATAGGTCCTATTCATGTCGCTGTTCCCCATGATTCACTCTTAATTGTGTTGCCATTCAGGATGGAGGTAATCCAAGTTAACCAAATTAAATATTACCTGTACAATGATTCTTATATTTTTCTATCGACCCCTGAGCCCGAATCGACCCCTAACAATGTTATATCGACCCCTGGGGGTCGATATAGACCACTTTGGCGACCACTGCTCTAGGCAGATACCCAATAGGGAGCATCAGAAGAAAGTGAAGATTGGACATTAGGCCAGAAGTCCTGGTTAGTTCTCTGCATTTCTTGAAAGAATACATCGGGGTTTTCTTCCAGTTATCCAGCTTTGGCCGTTAAGCATCCCCCAGATCTGTCCTAAATCCCCCCCCCCTCTCTCTCTCTCTCAATTCATTATGAGAATGAGATTTCTGTCATCTGTAAAAACTCGCATCAAGAATTGGATGATTTTCTACAGAAAATAAATAACTTGCTTCCAAGAATTAAATTCACCTTAGAAATATATTGAGTCAAAGAAAAATTTTATTCTTTTATGGTTTCCTTATTAATCAAGAAGTAAATGGTTCTCTCACTACTTCTGTCATTAAACATCATCTCACCACCGTTCATATCATCAAATCATTGCTAACAAGAATCTACATAATCTGTTCTTCAGCAAGAAATCTCTACCACCAAGCAAACGTTCTCTCGGTGGCTATAGTCCAAGAGAATTACAGACAAAATTGACTATTTTTCTCTCAGTTATAAAAGAAGAGATGGTTGTCATATAGGATATCTATTCCTTATATTCAGTGCACTCCGAATGTGTTGCTTGCATCCTATAAAAATTTCTTCTTGCAGTCACATACAAACTCACTAACCAAATCTAGTTCTTACTACTTCAAAAGATAAAGTACGATAGAGAAATTATCTATATCAGGAGTTTATTAAATACTGTACCTGTAACTACAACCTATTATGGACAAGCTTGCTACTCTGTTGTCAAACATATTTATTGAACATCAGTTTTATATTGAACTAAATAACATAAGTCTGGCCATGCACAATGTGGAATTAATATTACTTGCCACAAAATCCTTTGAGATGATGCTAACTGCTACATAGAAGCACTTACAAATTTGAACACCTGTTCAAAGAATGCTGAAGTTCTTCATTACCGAAATCTTAATTTCAGTAATAGTTCTTCTCTGCCAAAAGTCAAGGAAATTGTTTTTTGGTAGATTTCTTGAAGGATGATTGTGTTTTAGCAATCTACTTTTCACCTTATTATAACAAGGTGACAAATGCATTTGACAAGGGAGATGCATGCACAGTGGTATATTTAAATTTTTCAGAGGCCTTTTGATAGACTGCCACATGACAAGATGGAAATTAAATTGGTATGGATGAGTTTGGGTAATAATTAGTGCACTGGACTGAAGATTGGCTGTCTGATAGATATCAGCAAGTTGTGTGTGTGTGTGTGTGTGTGTGTGTGTGTGTGTGTGTGTACGTGCATGTGCACACACAGGGCAGTATGCTAGAAGAGGAAATTCGCTACTGGCATGAGATTTAGAGGATTAGAGCAGATTTACCGATTTAATAGACTAAGTAAATTGTAAAATGAGTATGGTTGCCACTTTGCTATAAAATGCAAGGTTTAAAAATTTGGCAAACAAAGATGGCATGCATATTCAGTTTGTTGGGATATCTTAGAGAAGGTGAAGAAGATATGGAGCTAAAATTTAGGAAACACATTGCAAAATTGTGAGGACGTCACAATGGATTATGGCAGTTAGATGGAGGACACTGATAGAAGTAAGGTTCTTATGGTTTCATTGTAAAGCTGAAATCCAGCAATTGGTGGATAAGAATACAGTAGTTTTGTAAAAGGTACAGTTATGTCCTTGCCTTTAGTAATTTACTCACATTTTATAATTAAAACAACAGAATTAAATAAGGGAAATGGCTCCACCATGATACAACTGGACTTTGTAAAGGTATTTGACTTTGTAAAGAATACTGCACACAAAAGTATTACAAAAGTTGGAGCAGTTTGGAATGAAAATGAAGCTAGTAGCATAGATGAGAAGAGGGGGGGGTAACAGACAGATGCCAGAGAGTAGTATATGATGAAGCAGAATCTAGGAGAATGATGGTGACCAGTGGAATACCTCAGTGTTCTGTACTAGGGGCCATTATTCTTTAATTTGTATATCATTGATATAGGGAAAGATTTAGAGTGGGGGGAATTCAATTGTTTGCTGATGATGCAAAATTGGGGAGGGAAATAGTTGGTAAAAGTGATGTAATATCCTGCAGGATTTAAATAAATTGGCATTGTGGGAAAAGGATAATGATTGTCAATTTATTATTATTATTGACACCTCCAAGGAGTCCAAAGACTCATTGAGGGAGGGCACCCACTCTACAGTTCTCAGTCTCCACCACTCAGTCCACCAGCTACAGTGAAGTTACTGCCCACTGCCACCACTAATATTTTCATAAACAATCACAAACATCCATGCCCATGGCAGGATTTGAACCCTGCGGCCTTTTGACTGGAGAGTGGATATGCTAACCACATTTAAACAGTTCTTTCTTTCTTTCATCAGAGTGCTTCTAGTAACACAAAGAAGAAAAATAAGTAATAGATTATTTCAGCCTTTATAAAGAATAGAGCTAGGCAGTACAGTAATGAAGGTATGAAGCGCTTGTGTCAAGTGTCTAACTTTGCACCCTAACCCAAAAATGACAAAAATTTTGAAAAATTTAAATGTAACAAGTTAAATTTTACTAAATGCAATATGTTAAATACTTACTATTAACTGCATCAAAATGAGTTGCAGTGTGTTGCAGAATTTTTATCTAAAGCAGCATATTGCCAAAATTTAAAAATATAATATAAAATAGTGGACTTTTATATCTATTTATTCATTTTTTTACATTTTGTGCCCGTGGCAGTCTCCTCTTTTGCCACGCCTTCGTTATGGCACAGAAGCTAGGAAGTCATAAACGTCAAAGTTTTACCTTCAACTGAGCTTTAGATGAGATCAGATCCTTCTTATAACCACTTTTCAAGGTTAAGCTTTTATGCCACTTCTTATAGCCACTTTTATGAAAGATAAATGTAGCAAGACAAAAAAAAAAAAAAGAGATAGAAAGCTATGGATGTTGAAACAGTCTGAAGTAAAGCAAGAATTTGAGTCTTGTATTAGATCCAACAACAGCAAAAGGGATGAGTGAAAGAACAAGTGGAAATAAAAAATGATAAGAAACATGCTCATATGGAATGAGAGAGAGAGAGTTAAAGAAGCAGTCAAGTTAAAAAAAATAATAATAAAATAAAGCTTTTCATAGGTTTATTAAGATAGATCAAGTTATAGAATTGTTTATAATTAGAGAAAGTGCCATGCAAAATAAAAATGAATAAAAATATTAATAATAAAAGAGGGGGAATATAAAAAGCTGGGTTGAATATACACATAAGTTGGAGCAGATATTAATGAGAACACAAAAATGTTATATGGACTAATGAAGAATAGAAGAAGAAGAAATGATGAACCAGTTTTTTAATAAATGGGGACAAAAATCTTGTGACTAATAGAAGAGAGAGATTAGGATAATGTGGAAACATTATTTTAGAAATATGTTTGATACAGGTGAAAGATGAAGAATAGAAAACTTCCCTAGAATAGATGGTACCCCAGTTTTGAACTGATCAGAGCTTCTGTTAGCATAGGATTGAAATGGTTATGTGGTGTTTTTAGACTGAGCTGAAAAAAAGGTGATACCTGATAATTGAACCAAGGAGATTATTGTTCCAATATATAAAGGAAGCTCAAGAAGGAAATGTATAACTATAGAAAAATAACATTATTCTACATTATTCTAACACTGTGTAAAGATTTATGAAGGGATAATTGCAACAAGAATAAAAGATAAAATAGAGAAAGGTTTAAGGGAGGAGCAAGTTGGTTTTAGAAAGAGTGATCATCTGTTGATCTGATTTCTGCTGTAAGAGAAATTATGAAAGGACACTTGGAATTTAGAACAAGCTTGTTTGTGACATTTCTTGATTTGGAAAAAGCCTTTGAATCGATTCAGTGGGAAAAAGTCTCCAAAAGTTTGGAAATGGCAGGCATAGAAAAAGAGGAAATGGTCGTGATAAAGAATAGGTATGTTAAGTCTAAGAGCTATGTGAAGATTAAATCTGATAATTGAGAGTGGGTTTACACTTAAAAATGGACTGTGGCAAGGAAGTGTCGTATCTCCAGTGCTGTTCATTGTTGTAATAAATAGCATCCTAGATATAGTTAATGACCAAAAATGGAGAAATGGCTGTGTTTGCAGATGATGTGATGGTTTGGGCACATTCAAAAGAAGACACTGACAAATGGAACAATATGACCAGAACTATGGATTACATATTAATAGCAAGAAGAGTAAGAGCATGGTTTTAAATTGTAGTGAAAACATAAATCTACTTTGAGGCAGTCAAGTCTCACTGAAGTGCAAGCTTTTGATTAACAAAAGTTACTTTTTTTTTGTCCAGTTTGACTTATTATTATTTGACACCTCCAGGGAGTACAAAGACTCATCAGGGGAGGGCACCAGCTCTACAACTCTGTCTCCAACACTCAATCACCAACTGACCGCAACTACACTAATGCCATCTACCGCTGACCACCACCACCACCTGTATTTCCACAGACAATCGCAAACATCCATGCCCACAGCAGGATTCGAACCCGCAGCCTTTTGGCTGGAGAGCGGATATGCTGCCCACTCAGCCAACCAGGCTGGCAAAAGGAAAATCTTGGGGCTTGTCTGGGATTTGAACCCTGGGACCTCTCTCACCCCCAAAGCGAGAATCATACCCCTAGACCAACGAGTCACGGCAACGAGAAATTATGCAGCATAGATCACAAATCTGGATTGATGAAAATTGAAATGTTTTGAGAGAGCAGCATTGGTTTGCTAAGGGGAGATCATGCTTTAGTAATAGTTACATTTTATAATAGGATAACTAATGTTGATGATTATCTAGACCTTTGACCAATAAAAATCAATTATAAACAGAAATACTTTGTGTTTATTTCATTGTAACAGTATATGAATATGAAACCAACTAGTTTCACCACAGATATGTTTGACTTCTTCTGGGTTAGCACAAACAAAAAATACAATTAAAGGCTAATGTGAACCATAACATTACTAAAATACTATACATAAAAACATATAAGAACAGTTACAATATAAATTGAAACGAAATCATGTGGAAAGTGGCAGCTGTCATGATTTATCAATCGTTCGGTAATGTGTACAGATAGTTGGCTAAAACGTTAGTCTGACATGCAGAAAGATCTAATTATAAGTTCTAAATATCACACAGGATCAATCCTTGATTCCTATTTGAGTGTGCTTTGTGACCGAATGAATGACCATTGTGAATTCTTTTATGTTACGAGCAGCGAAGTTGTCCTCTATGTAAGGCATAGAGTTCTGATTCCATTCATTGTTATGATTTGTTTGGAAAAATGAAAAGCTAGGCCTGAATTGTCTTCTCTGTTGTTACTGATGTCTCCAATATATTCTTTCTGTCTTATTTCCAAACTTCTGGATGTCTGCCCTATATAAGAAAAGGCCACAAGAACAAGGAGTATTATAAGCCACAGGATGTTTGTAGAAAGGGTTGTAATCCTTATGCAAACGAAGTAAACCTCATATAGTCAGAATGGGCTTGAAGGCCACTCTTATGTCATGAGATTTGAAGAGACTAGCAATCTTGAGAAAAAGTCTACCAGTGTAAGGGATGAAAACTGAAGTTCTGTAGTGAATATTGTTGTGGAGCAGCAGTAGAGAGTACCAGATTTTGTATAAGTTTCTTAGAATATCCATTGTACTCAAGAAATTGGAACAGACTGTAATTCTTTCAGTTTTTCTTCATCTTCTGCAATAGAGACCACCCTTTTTTTTTGAGTGTATGTATAATACCAATAATTTGTGATATATGATGCACGAATGAGTACAGATATAGTACGCCCACAGATACGAGACCCTTCAACACTTCTGCACATGTCAAAAGAAGGAGAATCCATTCCAATAATAGGGTAATCAATCCGTATTGTGGGATGAGAGTTCATTATTATACATCAGAAAATTAACTTCTCCTTTATGATCATTGTAGTTTTTAAAGTGGTAACTATTTTGCTTGTATAACAGTTGGAAAATTTTATGTTTAAAGCAGGTGATTTTGCATATTGGTGACCAATTTGTACATCACCTTATTTCTTTCTTCCCTTCAACATGAATTGACTGTTCTTGGCAGCCTGCTAACGACAGCTCTTGCTTCTGTGGTTGGACTATAACAAGCTGTATGAATGGGGCTTGCAGTATACACTAAGAGAGAAGTCTCCTTCAGCTTTTTTGGAAATTAAAACATCTAGGAAAGGTAGATTTCCTTTATTTTCCAGTTCCAAAGTGAATTTTATTTTTTGTGTGTGGAGTTGATAGACAAAAGAAAATCACGTAACTTAGTGACACTGTGTTTCCAAATGATAAAAAGTCATCTATGTATCTTCACCAAATTGAAGATTTTTTTTTTGTTTGTAGATGTGAGGAAACATTTTTCTAACTTTTCCATGAATAAGTTGGCACATTGAAGGCTAGATAGCTGCTTGTCAATTTTCCCACACCATCTGAAATAATTAGAGTGGAGACAATGTTTCCACTCTAATTACTTCGAAAAGTTGAGAGGTATCAGGAGAGAACAGATCGTCTATAAGTTCCATGACTTCATCTACTGGAACATTGGTGAACAAAGATACTATACTCCCACTCCCACTGACGAGACCTCAATAAAGGTCTGAACTGGTTTGGGCAGTGGCCCTTGTCTTAATGCATAGCATTACACATATCTGCAAGGAGATGTGCTTTGCATTATGGGAGATACTGAGATAGGCGTGATGATAGTTTTCTCCACCTTTGCCACAAGTTGCCTTGATGTTGCCACCTTAGCTCGGTCCTGAAGATACTTTCAGGCACAAACTTTGTTTGCTCACACTTCGATAAAGGATTAAACTAAACTTATTATAGTCTAACCAAGTGAAAAATAAACTCTCAACATCTTTCTCTGAATCCAGAGTAATTTAATAATAAGGTTGTACACCTTTTGGCAACTCCAATAGGTGGGAATGACCTCTCATTGCTTCTGCCTTGGTGTCTGCACTACTGGGTCTGGCTCCCACTGATGAGACCTCAATAAAGGTCGAAACCAATCTGGGTAGTGGCCCTTGCCTTAATGCATAGCATTACACATATCTGCAAGGAGATGTGCTTTGCATTATGGGAGATACTGAGATAGGAGTGATGATAGCTTTCTCCACCTTTGCCATGAGTTGCCTTGGTGTTGCACCACCTTAGCTCAGTCCTGAAGATACTTTCAGGTGCAAACTTTGTTTGCTCACGCTTGGATAAAGGATTAAACTAAACTTATTAAAGATATCATATCTAGACTAGCCTGAATATCTGATGGCAAGATTGAACTTTCCATAGTTTTTGTACAAAGTGTTGCAAATTCTTAACAAAGGAGCCTATGTGTCTGATGTGATTCTTTAGAAGTTCACTTACTTATCTTTTATCAAAGATAAGTAAGTGAGCTAATGTTATCTATGATTGGTCTAAGAGGAATGCCAGCCTTGTGTATCTTAGGTGCTCCACATAGTCATGAGGTTAAAGGGTTCATTGATTTCAACGTTTTCTTTAGATTTGTAGACCAAGTGAGCATGTTGCATAAAAGATTGTTGGTCTCTTCATGGTTTTTCCAAGTAGGGTCATAATCTAATGAAGCATAAGTAGAAGAATATGAGAGCAAGAATGAAATATTAGACATGTTAGCATTTGTATTCATGATGACGGTTGAGTTGCCTTTGTCAACTTTGATTATTATGATATCCTTGTTCTTTTTTTAAAATGAGAGAGAGAGAGAGAGAGAGATTTTTTTCCTCAACAATTGATGTTGCTTTTAGAAGGGCAAGATTAAAAGAGAAGAATCAGGCTTCAGTCTGATGTCATTCATACCAGGTTATGGGAGAGAAAGCAAAGGGGCCTTTCTATGTTATAAATAAACTTTACTTTAGGAATCTGTGTCAAAACTAGTCGGTTTTCATGTTTATATTGTTACGACCAAATAAACCCAAAGTATTTCCTTTTATAAAAGGATAACTAGTGCATATATACTTTATCATACATTATCATATGATAAATTGTTATTGAAATTGAATATGATAGGGATGGACAGTCATTTAGTAGCTAGGAATGGTTGATTGATAGGAGCCAGTGAGTTGTGTATGGAAGTGCAGTGTTCCAAAAAAGAAAAAAAAAAAGGAAAGTGATGAGTGGGGTACTTCAGGGTTCTGTTCTGGGACCACTGTTATTTAACTTGTGGTATAGTATAGTGATGTGACATTGTGAACTGTATCGCTTTAACAATGATATAGTTCACAGTTTGAAAAGGGATATTCAGTTGTTTGTTGTTGATGATGCTAAATTAGGAAGAGCAGTGTCAGGAAGTTCTAAGTTGTTGTTGTTATAAGAGGATTTAAAGAGGTTGGTATTTTTGACTGAAGAATGGGGATCTCGTTTCAGCGTTGCTAAGTGTAAAGCTATGCAATTTGGCCAGAGAAGATGGAATGAGGTTTACCTCATTCCATCTTCTCTGGAGAAACGTTTCTCCAGACAAAGTTTCTCTGATATCTCTGGAGATATCGGAGAAACTTTGTTTCAAGAAGTGGAGGAGCAAGAGATCTAGGAATCTTGGTGGATAGGGAGCTGAAGTTCAAGAGGATACATTGCAAAAGTTGTAAGGGATATCCAGAAAATTCCTGCTATAATGCAAAGAATGATGACATGTATGGATAAGGAGGTGATAATTCCACTATATAAGGTACTAATTAGGCCTCATTTGGATTTCTATGCACAGATATCTTGTCACCTACCTTGATTGGTGATAAGGAAACATTGGGAAGAGAGAGTGTGCAGAGGCGAATTTATCACCACTGCACTCTCTCCAATAACTAAGACTCTGGATCCAGAATATTGAGTATGAGGACAGACTGTGGGGATATGATCTTCAGAGCTTAGCAGATAGAAAGGACTGAGGTGATATGAGGGATTTGGGATTTGATTTTTTTATGGTGCAAAGACATCAAAGGTCATACTGTGCCAGGACACATGTTTACAGCAGTACATATGGTAAATGGTTAATAGGACAATCACAAACATCCATGCCCTTGGCAGGATTTGAACCTGCAGCCTCTTGGCTGGTGAATGGATATGCTAACCACTTGACTGACTAGGTTGGCGAGGTGATATGATTGAGATATATAAGTTCGTGAGAGGAGTCTAACGAATAGATACAAAGAAATTATTGTACAGGATAATGGGTAATGTAAGAACAAGAGGTCATCCTTAGAGGTGATATGTTTGAGATGTATAATTGGTGAGAGGACCTATCAAAATGAACACAGGGAAATTATTGCATAGGGCAGGGGTGTTCAACGTCGATTGCGGAGCAATTTTTGGTCGAACTCTTGTGTATTCCTCCTTACTTAAAAATTTAATTAAAACTGAAAACATAATATTTTATTTATCATTATTTTGTATTATTTTTAATTCGCTTTAAATGTATTGCTATTGTTTATTTATTTTTCGTTAAAATTCTCAAATCAGTAATTTTCTTATAAGTCCAGGTAAATGAATTCATTTGGATCAGTGGAAGTCAAACAGCAAGCCAAGTGAATACAATTATAAGCAGAGTGTAAAAACTCGATTGTAGCTTAAATATTCCAAAGCACATTTCATCGATTTTTTACTTAGGTTAAGTCCCATGTGAATATTGTAAAAAAATAAACTTTGTTTGTCTCGGTATAGTTTGTATTAGATGTCTTTGTAAATAACTCTTTTGAAGCTAACTGTATATACTGCTTTAATAAGAATATGTTAGAGTGTTAAAAACGAAGGCAATGTTTTTGTCGCCGAAGTGTACATGGCGGCATTAGAAAGATTGTTATTGAAACTTGTATGTATGAGAAAGGCTTGCAAGCTCTAAGTGTAAATATCTCCGAAGTCAGTCAGAAAGAGTTCAAACAACTTTCCGATGACCGGCAACTTACAATCAAAAGAAAGCGGAGGAGAACAAAAGGTGTGACAAACTTGAAACTTAAGATGAAAGACTCATACCGATTCTTTGGGGGTTGCCAAACTTCATGCGAGGTCTCAGAGGAGGCCTAATAATAAGGGATTGAAGCAAGCAGAAGGGGTCCCAGTTCCAGGAGAACTCCTGGAACTGGGACCCCCTTAACAGGAAATGGGGAAACTCCTCTCTCAAGCAACGTGGATCCAGGCAGTCTCTCTGACAGCGACTCTGGTCGCTGTCGGAGAGACTGCCTGGATCCACGTTGCTTGAGAGAGGAGTTTCCCATTTCCAGAAAGGAGCTTCTCGGTTCGAGACGTCGCTAGAGAGAGACTACTTCTAGGCTGTAGACAAGGTTTCAAATTGCCAAAAGGAAGAGTTCCAATTGCCGGAGAAAAGTTTTCAGACCAGGTTAATGTCAGACATTCACCAGTGTGTTGCATTTTCATTACAATATGATGAATCAAACGACTTCACTGATATTGCTCAGTTAATGGTATTCATTCGCATGGTATTTCAAGATTATTCAAGTAAAGAAGAACTTTTGAAAATTATACCATTATTAGGAAGGACTAGGGGAGAAGACATTTTTTTGGCATTTGATGAATTTGTGAAACAACACAAACTTCCGCTTTTTAAACTTGTGTCTATTACTACTGATGGTGCTCCTGCAATGATAGGTAATAAATCGGGCTTCATTTCATTATGTAAAAACTATGACAAATATCCAGATTTTTTAACATACCACTGTATTATTCACCAACAAGTACTGTGTAGTAAAAGATTAAACACAAAAGATGTTTTGGATATTACATTTAAAATTGTAAATTCTGTTCGAGGAAAATCCCTGCAACGGCGGTTATTTAAATTACAGGCAGATGATGATAGGGAACTTCTGTTGTGCAATAATGTTTGCTGGCTCAGCAGAAGTCAATTTGTAGAAATATTTCTTGTATTAATTAACGATATAAAAATTTTTCTTGATGAAAAAGGAGATATTTATCCACAATTGAGTGATAAAAGATGGTTGTTACACTTATCATTTTTAGTAGATTTCTGTACGAAATTAACCAATTTAAATTTAGAGTTACAAGGTAGAGATAAAAATTTAATTGACATGTTAAGTTCAATAAAAACTTTCCAACAATACTTACTTTTATTAAAGAAAAATATAATTGATCGCGAATTTAGACATCTCCCATATTTAATATAATTTTTTGAACGAAATCAAGAAATGCTTCGCTATGATTTAAAAGAATTTATTCGTGAAATAGAATTAGTTGAGGAAGAAATAAATTCAAGATTTAAAGATTTTAATAAAACTGAAATGATTGTATCTTTTATCAATAATCCATTTCAAGAAAACTTGAACATCACAGAAATTTCAAATAAAATTAGTGGGCTGTTTGATATAAACGAAGCTGAAGTAGAACTTGAGATAATAAACATTCAGAATAGTTTACATTTAAAATCAATAAACAATGAAGTCATTTGGAAGTATGCACATGAAAAATTTCCAATATTAACTGATATTGCGCGAAAAATTCTGTCATGTTTTGGATCGTCATACTTGTCAGAATCCACTTTTTCAAATATGACCGTCATAAAAAATCAATTAAGAAACCAAATTACAAATGATCATTTGGATGATTGTCTGCGATTGGCCACTTCATATTAACTTGACTATGAAAATATTGTGAGGTCCAAACAATGCCAAATTTCACATTAACTTTTTTTTTTTTTAATCAACCAGCATTTCCTGTAACTTGTGAGTTTGTTCTTTTGTTGTTTTTTCTAACTTTCATTTTCCAAAATAGAGAAATAAATATTTTATTCCAATATATTTGTTTTTTTTTATTGTTGTATTAAAATAATTAAAAGTGATAAATAAATTTTTAAATACACAGAGTTTTTAGTTGTGTATTTTTTTTTAGTTGTTTATTTTTAGTTGCTTATTTGTGCATTATCAGGTTGGGGGAACGTGATCTATTTAAGAGAGTAGACCGCCGAATAACTTTTTATAGAAAAGTAGCTCGCATAGTAAAAGAGGTTGAACACCACTGGCATAGGGTAATGGGTGATGCAAGAACGAGAGGTTATATCCCTGGAACTGTACAAAAGTTATGTGAGTAAGGAAGTGTAAAGATAACTTCCTTACTTTTTTTTTTTTTTTTTTGGTTGATGAGTGGAATGCAATGCCAGAGTGGGTGGTAAGCTTTCCAGTGTTGAATATATTCAAGAAAGGTGTGATAGTTATTATACTCTCTGAGTGTTCAGTCATATGCAGTGAATTTTCCAAATCATTTAAGCCTGAAAGTAATACTAAGTAATGATTTTAATAGGCATCCTTGGAGAAGAGCAAAGCAAGCCACTACCACCATCTTGTTGTCCTTAACACTATTGAAATAGTGTGACCAAAATGCTGATAGTTGTTACCCTAAATCTTACTTGTGAGGATACACTGAAGATTTATAGGTTATAAAGTTTAGCTGACAGGTGGAGAAGAGGGTATATGATAGAAACATATCATCTGTTAAAGGAGATTTATAGGGCAGATGCTAAAGAAATCTTTCAGTATGACTGGAGAGGGAGGGGAGGAGAGAGAACAAGAGGGGGGGGAAGATCACCCCCCCAGAAGTTGTGTAAAGAATATAGTTAGCAAGGATGTAAGAACTAGATTTTTTGATTGGTGAATGAGTGAAATAAGTTTGTCAGAGGGTGGTCATTGTTATTATTATACAGATATTTCCATAGAGTCAGAAGACTCATTGTGAAGATCCACATTAATCTTTTTTACACACAAAAATCTATCATACCTCACCTTAAACTCATTCATTCTCTCAGGACACTCAAAACTGATTCCAAGAGATTGATGAGACTAGAGATTTGGGGTGTTGATGGATAGAATTGAAGTTCAGAGGGCATGCTGCTAAGGTGTCCAAGACAGCTCATAGGATTACTTGGTTATTGAATAACGCACTGACACGCAGAGATAAAGAAGTTATTATTCCTCTTTATAAAGCATTGATGTCCACATCTGGATTATTGTGCTCAGGTGTAATGGGTGATGATCGGATTCCTTGGAGAGGAGAAAGTGATAGAAAAAATTCAGAGACGAGTGACCAAGTTGGTGAGTGGTATAAGATATGCTCCCTACATTGATAGACTGAGAATTTATGGGTTACTGGGTTGATAGGCAGAGAAGAGGAGATATGATATAAATATTTAAGTTACTAAAAGAGTTTTATAGGATTGATGCAGGGGAAATATTTCAGTAGTTGGCTAGTAGCAGAAGAACCAGAGGTCATCCCTACTAATTAAGGGTGTGAGGACTAGATTTTTTTTCACTTGGAGAGTGGCGAATGGAACGTGTTGCCTGATTCAGTTGTGAGTGTTTCGTCTGTCAATGAGTTCAAGAAGAGGTATGTAATAGATATTGTGTGAATAGTTTGGTTTCCCACAATCAGTCTGCTGACTCCAGGAGATGCCTGCATAATAATAATATCTCTCTCTCTCTTAAATCATTCCATATATCATTAATATACAAATTAAAGAGTAGTGGCCATAATTCAGAACCCTGAGGCACTCCACTAGTTCACTTTCATTCTCCTAAATTCCACCATATACTACTCTCAGTGTCGCTGTCAACCATCTCCCTATCCACATTACCAGCTTCATTACCATTTGGATTTACTTCGTCTTTCATAATAGTTTTCCCATGTGCACTATTCTGCCAAATTTCTGGCAGAATAGAGTCTGGCATGGTGTAGCCATTTTCCCTATTTAATTTTGCTGTCACTCTTATTATAAAATGTGAATAAATTACCAAGGCAGCATCTACCTTTTACAAAGCCATGCTGCCCACCATAGATATTGATTCCTATCCATTCACTGCTGAATTTTAAATTTAACCAAGTTGTCCAATACTTTAATCACTACTCCTGAGGTATTAATTAGTCTCTAATTTGCTACTTCTGCCTTGGAGACACCTTTATGTAATGGAACTATCTTATCCACTTTTCTCTCCCTTAGAACCTTGCTGGAGCTGAGACTTAGATTGAACAACTTCAGAAGAGGTGCTGCCAGTTCTCTTGCACATTTGCATAGCACATGGGCCAACGTGCCATCCAGTCCCACTGTTGCATTCACATTGATATTTTTCAATATGCTGAGATCTTCCTGTTTATCTGACTGAATTCTGACATCACTCTCTGTCACATTGCAACTGCAAAATCTTCATCCAGGTGATTGCTTAGCCACTCAACTATTTCTTTTGCTTCTGTCATCTTCCTACCATCAGCATTCATTAAAGTCACCCTTCCATAGTTTTTCTTCCTCTTATTTGCTACATAACAACCGCCACCACAACAACAAAACTGGATTTATTTTGGCCTGCTTAGCTAATTTTCTTACATAATCTGATTTTGCCTTTCTTACCATACTAGTCACCCTTCTTGCTTATACATTGTACTGCTCATGGGTATGCTGATCCCTTTGTTCTTTATATTCTCTTCAAAAGGTTTTCTTATTTTTTTAAATTTTATTTTTATTATTATTTTTTTTTTGCAGCTCTTGCTTTATATTTCTATTCATCCACTTGGTTTACCCTCCTGACTGGATATGCTGTCTGATATATTGCTTCTCTCAAAAATTCCTGATCATTTCTTGTGTACTACTGATATTCTTTCTTTGTGGCTTCTCAAGTCAGCACTGCTCCAAAATGTCTCCTAAGTTTGTCATAATTACCAGCTTTATAGTTCAACATAAAACCAACATTTTGTAATAGTAAATTGGATTCTGGGATTTTGGCTATTGAGGTGGTGGAGGAATGTGTCTAATGTATTTGGATACTGTAACCAAATAAAGAAATAATGGAAGTAGCTGTATTGAGAACCATTTTTTTCTGATGTCTTTTAAAAATGTATGTGTGTGTAGTCAGGGACAAGGAGGTATGTTTTATTTGTACTAGGATGGTTTCAGACAGTAAGGTTATATTTAGAAGGATTAAATGTAGAGACAAATAGATGGCATGGGCTTTTCATTTCCATTCATCCCCATTCCTCCAACAGTTTCAATGTGGAGTGGTTTGAAAAATGTATACCCCACATTTTTCAGCTCCTCTTAAGCCTGCCATCTGGTTAAGATGTATATGTACAGTACTGTTATGTAGATACATGTATCAAAATATGTGAGATAGACAAAATGAAGGATAAATAAGATATATGGTTACTCTGAAATCTACTATTTAGTTAAGATATATAAATATTGCATTTTCTATTTGATCGCATTGTCCAGAATATGTTAGACACATTCCTCTACCATCTTAACATCCAGCATCCCAGAATCCAGTTTACTATAGAAATGACAACAATAGTTGATCTTTTCTAGACACATCAGTAGTCTTTCTTTTTTTATATGCTTTAATAACTCATCTTTATGATAACATCATTTCTTTTATACAAAAAACAAACCTTCTAGACACATTCCTAAACAATCTCGTCATGCCTCTCTCTCTTTCTCAAACAAGAACAGAGATTACTGGCTTCTTAGCTGGTTGGCTACAATTACAACAAAATATTAATATCACCACCAACCTTCAGTATATAATGATGAAGAGAACAATAAAAGTATTACTTTAATCAGGAACAATTACTAGAAATTCAAATCTAGCAATGCACCCTACTCCAGGCTAGTTATACTTATCTACTCAGTGTGTAAGGCTTAAATACTGGGAGAAACTCATTTTAGAAGCTTAATGGAGTGAAACAGCACTGAGAAAGGATTAAAATATTATTTAATTCTTCCAATATTTCATCTCAGTCACTGAGATATCATTTAGTTCCTATATATCCAGCATCGAGGCCTGTGTAGCTCAGTGGAAGTGACGCTTGGTCCTCTGCGCTTGGCCGCTCAAAGTTAGACCTAGGTTCAAGTCTAGTCGCCGACTGGAAGAACTTTTTCTAAGCCTATCTTCGACAGGCTCCCAAGTTAGTCGATCTCTGGCACAGGGAAGCGTGTTTTTCGTCCTGTAAACTCAAGAAAATCGATTGTAGTACCCACATTATTTCAGACAATAACATATCCTGTTAGGGTTAGGCACCAAGAGATGGCAGCACTTGTTTGCTGGTCTCTTAATCAGTAGCCGCTATTATTAGTGATAGACAAGGGCCAGCTATCTCTGATTGGCTACCGATGGAAATTGAACTGTGTACTCAGTCTCCAAAAGCTAGATAGAGTATAAAGGCCTTGCCTACTCCCTATTAGGGAATAAAAGGCATTAGTTGGTTTATTTTATTTTTTTATTTTATATCCAGCATCTAGCTGGCCTAGTTGGCTGAGTGGTAGCATATCCGGTCTCCAGTCAAAAGGTGCTGCAGATTCGAATCCCACAGTTGGTATGGATGCTTGAGATTGTCTATGAAAATATTAGTGGTGGTGGTGGGCAGTAGATGGTGTTGGTGTAAATGATGTGTTTCGCTGTAGTTGGGGTGGATTTGAATGGTGGAGAGTTGTAGAGAGGTGTCCTCCCTTGATATGAGTCATTGGATTCCCTGGAGGTGTCACATAATAATAATAAAAATAATAATAAAATAAAAAACTCTATCCATTTTAAAACTTCTATTAAAGAATTTAACATTAAATAATACAGATATTTTGGTTAGCTTTGATATCACCTCACTATTCACCAATATTCTCTTAAATGATATCTTATCACATAAAAAAGTTTTTCCTCTTTACATTACTCATCTGTTTTCCTTTGCTACCCATTCTGGATATTTCTCTTGAAAAGCACAAAATTTATAAACAGAATGGAGGGTATTTCTGTGGGTTCTCTCCTCTCACCCTTCTTCTTGCCAATTTTTTATGGAATATTTTGAAAAACAAGCTCTTGATTTATCCACTCTCAAATTTTCTATCTGGTTAAGAAATGTGGATGATGTGTTCTCCATTTTACATCATGGCTCAGACTTTCCTTTGTCATCTCAATAGTCTTCATCCTACAATCCGGTTTACCATAGAAAAAGAAATTAATAACAATTTAGCCTTTCTAGATACCTTGGTAACATGCCTACCCAATGGTAACCTTACCTTTTCTGTATACAGGAAGCCCACCCACACATGCAGATACATTCACAAAATTTCCCCATCATCCCCCCCCCCAGTAGCGCACCTAGGATTTAATCATTGGGGAGGGGCCCCCGAGTTGAACGGATAAAAATGTTTTTAATGCAATGAATTTGCATTAAAAATATTTTTATCCATTCAACTAAAATTTGTTAAATTTCATTCATTCAATAAAATTCATTAGGCGATTATAAAAATTTATTTAAAGAATAAAATCCAGTTTTCTTTTCTTTTTACAAAGCTCTTGAATTATTTCAGTCGTGTTACATTAATCTCTGTGTATATACAGCAAAGTCAGTCCGTTCAATCGTGATTGTGTCATGATAGATCTTAAATAGGTTTTTAAAAGGCATAAGTTAGAAAATGACCTTTCACTGATGCATGTTGTTACTGGAAGCGTTGCAAATATTTTAATAAGTTATAGATGTTAGGATATATCATTTTGTCACACTTTGAAACTGCATCAACAGCATTTTTGCATGGAGCTATTGCAAACAGTTTTTCAAATTTCTTATACCACAACTTGAATTCAGCTTTCAAAATTTCTGGATTTGTATAAGGCAAATCACCGGCAACTGACGAAAATCTTCTATTGCACTTGGTGTTGGAGCATCTTTTCCATTTGGTAGAAGAGAAAAAACTTTTTTCAAAATGTTGCGGTGACGAGTGAAACGATCCTGAAGTTGAGTCAATATTTTATCAATAAATGGAATGAAAATAGTTCTCCTGAAATGCTCTTCTACAGAATCGGCTGGAACATTGGACCTTAATGTTTGTTTTGATGTAGACCTTGGCTTTTTAATGTCAATATTAAAATTATTGGCTTTTATACATGCTTCATCGTAAATATCTTTAAACGAAGACTCTGGTGTTTCACGAATGGTATTTAATTGAGCCACAACATCATCAACAAAATTTAGGGCAATTAAGAAGTCACTGTTCAAATGAAAATTCTCCATAATCACAATGTCCTCTCAAGGATATATTTTGCTGACCACATAAAATTACTGTTTTTATAATCGACTAATCTCTTTTCCAATTAACTGCAGTTTGTGATGCACTATCTGCATCAATTTGATCGATTGATTGGAATACATTTTCCATCTCGAATATTGTTTAGCCTTTCGTAAGTCATAACAGCCGTTATATGATATTTTGTTTTTTGATGATTATTAAATTTTTCAATGGCTTTCTTCCAATTATTATAACCTTGCATAACTAACTGCCCAGGTACTTCAGATTTAGATTTTCCAACATTAGCAGGTGCAAAAAACACACAATATTTACAGTACGCACTATTTTTGACTTGAGAGTACACAAGCCATGTAAATTTTTCAAACCATGTGTATTGAAAACTTCAGTTGGTAATTGCAGCACAGGTTGCAGGAAAATTAAAATTTGGTTCTGGTTTCCACAACTTTTTCACAATATCTAAATTATCATCGGAATTAAATGTTTGTTCTTTCAAAAATGCGATGTCGTGAGAATTATTAATAACTGAGGAAGTACTTCCTTCTGGATAATTCGATGGTTTTGTCAGACCTACGACTGGGGAAATCGAATCCAAATCGGTATTGACAATATTAATAGCGCCAACATTGCTACTAACATTTGAATTATCCTGTTTTGGTCTTTTTGAAATAGTTCAATAAAATACTCTGTGTATGTTTTTCAGCCATAATTTGAAGCACAAAATCCAAAAAAAACAAAATAAAATCTTTTACAAATTTAACTTTAAAATTTTAACTTTAACTTAACTTCAATGTTATTGAAGAATTTATGTACAGTAAGGTTACTCTTCAGAGATGGAAAGAAGTTTCAAGTTCAAGACATGCTTTTCAACAAACTCAATGCAAAATAGCACAGAATACGAGCATATCGCACACGACCTATGACTGAGCATCTGCAGTGATTCGCCAATACATGATACCTGTGATCCTCTCTGGCTCGGCTCGGACAGCTATAGCACAGCATTTCTCACCCTGCCCAAGGACAAGTAAAATGCCTAAAACAATTCTATGGACCACTAAGTTATGTAATTTTTTTTTTAAAAAACGTATGTGGGGATTACCAACATTTGGGAAAAACTATACCATTTATAACAATAAATCTAAAAGCATGTTTTGAATATATGTGGATACATAATTCGCTTGAAAGTAAATGAGTAAAAGTGTATCATCATCGAACAAAGTTTTCATTTTTATTAAACAAATAAATAATATGATATAATTATTTACTATTTACTTTTAATGAGATGGATGAGCTTCTCTGCATTGCAGAGTTGCTGGCTATCTGGCTCAATATTGATCAACTTCAGTCGAAGATGGGCACACACACACACTAAGACGAATTCTGTATTTTGTTTTTATTTGAAGGAGTGATGAAAATACTTTCTCGCAAAGACAGGTTGTAGAAAACTGCATGACGATTTTCGATGCTTCATCAGATAATTTGGGAAATTCACTTCTTAGAAAAGGCAAGATCCAGAATCGAGCCAAACTACGATCACAGAATTGCATTTTAAGCCCACTTCACTTGAAAGCTTAATTAGCTGTTTTTTTTTTTGTTCGATAACGAAAGGTCGTTCTCGTGACTCCAAGCCTGAAATGGATCGTGAATCCACAGAAATATCTTATGAAAGTTATTTGGAAAACATGTTTCCAAATTCTGTTTTAGAGTTTTGAGGTGGATACAAACGCTTTCCCAGTTGTTAAATTCTAAACTAATAAGTTTCGGGGCCCTATACAAAATAACCAATTGTATTTACCTTTTGAATACTATCTGGGGAAGTTCCAAACCTCTCCGTCCCTTGCATCATGCATTTGTAATCAGGCTACTGTTGATATTGATTTATATACACATTCAAAACTAAACAGTTGTTGAATAATAACACAATAATGTAGGCATAATTACCGTAAAGGGAGAAAAGTCACAAAACAGAAAAATATTCCTACAAAATAACCAATTGTATTTACCTTTGAATGAAATCCACTGGTCGAGTGTTCAGCAAATCTTTCCTTTCATTCAACATATTAATATTATCGCATTGTAACTGATGGGAATTCTGTGTTTCTGTGGATTCGTTACAGACCTCTTTTTCTTCAGAAACTACACACAAACTCATTTTGTATTATCACTGTCATCCGAGCTATTTTTCCGTTTAAAGAAGGTACCAATGTACTTATCCATAATTGAAATACCATACTCACTCGAATATAACTCGCCCTCACATATAACTCGTACCCCTGAAACTACACACAAACTCATTTTGTATTATCACTGTCATCCGAGCTATTTTTCCGTTTAAAGAAGATACCAATGTACTTATCCATAATTGAAATACCATACTCACTCGAATATAACTCGCCCTCACATATAACTCGTACCCCTGATTTTACTTTTCGAAAAAATAAATTAAAAAGTTTCGCATATACCTCGCAAATGAAAAAAAGCTGAAACACGTTCACAGCGGTGGGGGGGGGTAGTAATTTGTTCTTGCAGTAAACAACACGCCCTCCCCATAGCCACTATATTGCAGAGGCAAGAAAAACAAGTACTTTTATTATGTCAGTGAATAAGGTACCAGCAGTCTGTGTAATATATTTCTCAACAAATAGTGCAATTAGAGATGAATCACATGCCCTTTCATACAGAAACTATGCTATTTAGACTCAAGCAAAACCATATTGCACCGACAAACACAGTATCTAACTAAAAGCTATTGTTATTAATTAGATGTGTGTGAGTTTGCCTGCCCCAAAGCAGCAATAAAGTTCAACCAAAGGTGTTAAAATTCGTAAATGTGTTAAAACTTAGAAATATATATATAGTGAATGTTGTTATGGCAGTTTCACATATGGAATTCGGTTGAAGAGAGTTAGCATTTCAACTAAACTGGCAGCTTGCTCTTTTATCTTTCAGTTGCATGATTTCCTAAAAATATATAAATACTGGGGTTAACTCAAAACACACTCTGTCCAAGTAGCACTTCTGAAGATTTATTGAGCCTTGGTTGAAGGAGGAAACCCTTCAACAATAAAAATCAACAACAAGCAATTGGTTGAAATGTGGTCATATGGACAACACGTGTTCACTTCAAATCTGACAAAACAGCAAGGGAAAGTGGAAGCAATAAAACCATATTGTTGTTCACTTAATCCCTCTCTTATTACTCGTCATTCTTCTGCTACAAATGAAAATAAAAATATCGGCAGAATGTTCATGGAATGAACATTCTGCCGATATTTTATTTTATTTTTTAAGTATCCATTTTATTTCAATAATTTTTACTTATTCAATTTTAATTTGTTTTGTTTGGATAATTAAAATATATAGATTTATTTGGTTAATTTACGTTTGCCTGTGGACCCACTGTCCCATCGTCACGGACCACAGGTTGAGAAACACTGCTATAGGGTACTCTCATCTTATGTGACTGCTAATTCATAAGTAGTATAGAAATAGAAGACACAACATAAATAAAAAAAATGAATTTTAATTAGGAAAAGTATTTTGGAAAAGTTTTTAGTGTATTTGAACTTTGTCTTTGGGGGGGGGGGTGGCAAGGGCCCCTTAGCCCTCTCCTTGGGTGCGCCACTGATCTCCCCCCACCCAACAATATGGTATCATTGAAACACTAACAGATAGAGCCCATAGCCTTTGTTCCAGTGAGTCCTCTCTAATAGCAGAACTTAATCACATACACCACACCTTAGATAAGGTGTGGTGTATATGATTTTTATATGATTTGTATATGATTATTAAAAACTGTAGCCGTTCCTACAGTTTTTAATACTGTTGGAACGGCTACAATTCCTACAGTATTGAAAACAAACACAATAAATCCTTCTCCCAGTCCTCGACCATCTCTTCAGAAAGATTTTAATAATGCTATCACCATCCCCTATGTCCAAGGTAAGGTACTTCAGAAAAAACAGCCAGTATTAAAGAAATAAAATCTCTGCATGGCTTTCAAGTCCCACCAAAAGCTTGCTACCCTTATATGTTCTACTAAAGATCAATTCTCTCCTCTTTTTGTGCCTGTATTATGTAAAGTGTCCTGTTCCTGAAAGTTGGCTTACTATGGAGAGACAGGAAGACCGACCAACATCCAAATGGAAGAACACAAAAATACATCCAATCATAATTATGGTCAATTGGGCCTTGCAGACTAGGCTTTAGATATGACTCCTAGAATCAACTGGAAAAAGACCACCATGCTCCACACAAATTTCGAAGAGAAATGCTATTTTTGGAATCTGCAGTGGCTCTCAGAAATTAGCCTAATTTAAATAAATATGGTTGCATAAAACTTTGCAAAATATGGGAAATGTAATACTTCAAGACCTCATTTACATTTTAGGCCACCAACAGGTGCCCATTATATTGTACTCTTGATGGTGTCTATAGGGAGACAAAATATTGAACACATTAAACTAACGTGTAATATTCCAGAAAATTTATTCATTTATGTAGTGTGAAGTTTGTCAAATTAGGAAGAGGACTGTATGTATTTTTTGGGAAAAACTGTGAATTGGATATGTTGTTAAATGGGGAATGTCATTGATATGCTGAAGGCTTTGAATAAGTGAAAGAACAGACCTAGCTGTGTGGTATATCACTGAGCATGAAGTGCAAAGCTCGAACGTAAAGATTTATTCATTATGGCATAAAAACAGGTTACCAGGCATAAAAAAGTTGAAAACTCAGTTGCAGAAGACAAACCGTACAAATGCAAACTTACAAAACTCTTTTGTGCCAAACCTAGTTGATTAGTTTTAGATATCAAGAACAAACACTTGAGTTTTTCCAGACTCTTTTCTTGATATTTGTCTAAGAATGAGTGCCATATGCAAGAAGATCTGTCAGCAGACAGGGCCACTCACTGTTTGCCACTAAGCAACTAAGGTAGTACCTAGAAGTGGTAAGTTTGGAGCAGTGGCAAATTCTCCATGCTTGCTGCGCAAGTCATTAATTGAGAAAGAAGTAATATTTATTTGTTAATAAATGCATGCATTTATAAGCATTCCATTTAGGCTTTTATTTTTGTAGACAAAAGACGTCTTAAGCTTGTGCGGCAATAATTGAGCTTTGCGTTGTGTATCAAAGGCCGATGCTTGTTTGTCTAGTCAAAGCTACCTTGGCTTACTCAGTTGTAGGAAGCTTCCACGTCCTCGCAGCAGCAGCACTGTGGTTTCATGAGCACACATAGCCATTTCACGCCGTCTCACTCTGTTGCTTAAACACAGGCCATATGCAGTCAACGTAGCTCTAGCCAGTGAGCTTCAGCCAGCCTTTACAAGTGTGCATGTTGCTTGGGAAAATTAAGTTACAATCAACTTTTTATGACAATGTTATTGATCAGTTCATAAAGAAGAACCATAGCATAGAATTTGTATTCAAGTAGCTAAATTGAAAAAGATAGAATATCATTTGTAAAATAAATGGTCAGTAATTCATTATTCCACTAATCAGACTTCAATCACACCTCTCACTCCCTGAATGATAACAAGAGCAAGCTTGAATTTGAAGACCAGCATTCGCCCCTGGTTTGGAGGACAAAAAAAACATGCAAAAGTTTATCTCAACTGTAGAAGCACTGTTTTTGTAATTTTACATATTTTCTTGAATTTAGGGATAACATATATCCTAACAATGCTCTTGGTGACAGAATCCATAAACCCACCTTTGATAATTTGTTAGTTGCAAAGTTTTTAGATAGGGAATTTGAATGTAAAGATTTGTTGCTCTTCTGAGAAATAGGTTTGAATAGGAAAACATAAAGGCTAATATATTAGTTGCAGGATAAACATCAGTGCAGTAAGAGCATGAAAAGGCAAAAACAAAAGAGAAAACAAGTCTTTTTATTATTATAATTATTATTATTAATATCTGACCTCCATGAAGTAAAAGGACTCATCATGGGAGGTGTATGCTCCCTCATGCAGAAAGGATCATTGAACTGTGCCTTAACCTCATTCACTTTGCACTCACCACACTTTCAGGCATTGCATTCCACTCATCACTTTCCATGCAAGGAACCTACTTCTCATTCCCCTGCTCACACCCTCCTTATATAGCTTCCAGGGATGGCCTCAAGTTCTACTCTTGCCTCTCTCAACTCTATGGAAAAATCTCCTCCACATTAATCTGGTAACAACTCAACCAACTTATATGTCTTAGTCATATCTCCCCCCCCCCCCTCTTCTTTTTCTCTATTCACAAGGGTCTGTAAGTTGCATTTCCTTTGCTTAACCTCTTTGCTTCTGCAGGTCTGTATCCTCCTCATTATTGCCAAAATCTGTTAGGATGTTCTTATAGTTTTAGCAATGTGACATTACCAGATCTCTCATCTCCTCCACCTCTTTCAAAATTTCTCCATTAATTGTATACTCTGCATCCCAGCCTTGCCTACCAATTTCAAACCTTGCACTTTGCAACATTAAATTGATAGCTTCACTCGTTTGCCCACTCACATAGTCTATTCAGATCCTCCTGCAAGTCCAAAACATCTGTTCTACTTCTCATAGTTTTTCTCAGCCTTGTATCATCAGCAAACAGATGCACATCTCCAGTTAACCTGGTCCCAATGTCATTAACATACAAGTTAAAGAATGATGGTCCCAAAACAGATCCCTGTGGCACTCCACTAGCGGCTTTTCTCTTTTGGGATACCACTCTTTCACATTCAACCTGCTGATACTTATCGAACAGCTAATCAGCTATCCAAGTCACTAGTCTGTTATCTGATTCCATCTGTTTCAGTTTAGCTACTAGCTGGTAATGTGGCAGTCTATAAAAGCCCTTTGAAAAATCCAAGTATGCCACTACATATTCATCTCCTTTATCGAGTGAATTTGTCACCTTGTTGTAACATACAAGCAGATTGCTAAAATATGACCTCTCCACCTAACAAACCCATTCTGACTATCGTAAAGAAAACTGCCTTATCAACTCACTTCTGAATCCTAGACCTTGCTAACTTCCTTAATGACAACACACACACACACACACACACACACACACACACACACACACACACACACACACACACTGGCCTGTAATTTGTATCCTCAGTCCCTCCCCCATGTGAAGTAGAAGGGTTTTTCTCACCTTCCATTGCTTTAGGACTTGCGCTGTTGCAAGACTCATGTTAAATAGGTATGCCAAAGGTGGCATTAATTCCATAGAGCATTCCCTCAAGACCAGAGGACGAATTCTCCATGCTTGCTATGTTTGCCGCACAAGCTCATTAATTGAGAAAGAAGTAATATTTATTTGTAAATAAATGCATTAAATAAATTAACTTATAAATGCATGCATTTATAAGCATCCCATTTAGGGTTTTATTTTTGTAGACAGTAGACGTCTTAAGCTTGTGGAAATAATTGAACTTTGCTTTGTGTATTGAAGGCCAGTTCTTGCTCGTCTAGTCAAAGCTACCTTGGATTGCTCGGTTGTAGGAGCTTCCAGGTCTTCGCAGCAGCACTGTGATTTCACGTGCGTGCATAGTGATTTCACGCCGTCTCACTCTGTTGCTTAAACACAGGCCATACGCAGTCAACGTAGCTCTAGCCAGTGAGCTTCAGCCAGCCTTTACAAGTATGCGTGTTGCTTGGGAAAATTAAGTTACAACCAACTTTTTATGACGATGTTATTGACCAGTTCATAAAGAAGAACCGTAAGATAGAATTTGTATTCAAGTAGCTAAATTGAAACAGATAGAATATCATTTGTAAAATAAATGTTGTATTTGTATGATTAAAGTACATAAATTTCTAAATATATAGTTTTAAATGGGCAGTGATTCGTTATTCCGCTAATCAGACTTCAATCACATCTCTCACTGCCTGAATGATAACAAGAGCAAGCGTGAATTTCAAGACCAGCATTCACCCCTCGTCAAGAAATTTGGTGATATACTGTCACCACATATCTTGAGTACATGCAAACAAATTAGAAGATCAAAGTGAGGAAATTCATGCAAATGAACTGTTAGCAGCAATAAATAAAATAAAACTGGGCAAATCAGCAGGCCACGACCAAATAACACCAGCAATGGTAAAGAATTTAGGAACAAAAAGCCATAAAATTTCTTTTACATCTATTCAATGTTGTATGGAAAAAGAAAATTATTCCCAAAGACTGGGAAGTAGCAATGATAATCCCTATGTGTAAGAAAGGAGATAACCGTAAATGTGAAAACCTTAGAGGGATTTCACTTTTAAGCATTCTAGGAAAATTATATGCCTGTATTTTAGAAGAGAGACTTAGCAACCAAACAGAGGATACACTGGACAGAATGCAATATGGCTTTCGAGAAAATAGAAGCACACAGGATCTTATCATCAGTCTTAGACAAATATCAGAGAAAACATTGGAATATGGAAAAGAACTACATGCATGTTTTATAGATTTCGAAAAGGCCTTTGATCGAGTTCCCAGACATTTAATATGGCAAACAATAAAGAAAAACAAGGTACAAGATAACTTAATGGCAGCCGTACAAAGCTTTTACAAAAGTAATAAAATGTAAGACATGTAAGAACCTGTAATAATAGATCAAAAGAATTTGAAACAAATGTAGGAGTGAGGCAGGGCTGTATCCTCAGCCTTCTTCTTTTCATTATAGTAATGGATGAAATTTTAAAGGCATGCCAAACAAAAGCAAAAAAGTTTCATCTAGGATACAGGAAACTGAAAGAAATCAGGATTACACACACATGACTTTTGCGGATGATGTAGTGATTCTAGCAAATACAGCTGAAGATTTGCAGTACAACGTTAACATTTGGTATGAAGAAACAAAGAAAAGGAATATGACCATAAATATAAATAAAACTAAAACAATGATCATATCTAGAAAAAAATCAAAACACATAATAAAAATAGAGACCCATCAACTGGAACAAGTTCACTCCTTTAAATACTTGGGATCACATATATACAAGAAGATGGTAGACTAGACACAGAAATTAACAACAGGATAGCTGGGGGAACAAAACTATTCTATGTTTTCAGTGACATGTGGTGACAGTATATAACCTTGCTATTGCCTTATTAACATCAGGTTTACTTAATTCCTGATATACTTCCTGCTCATTAACCACCAGTCCCTTCTCTGCCATATCCTCTACACTCCGGCTTCTCCCAGTGAAATACACTGATAAACTAATCATTGAATACTTCAACTATATTATGCACATTGGTTTCCACTCTGCCAGTATCACCAGCTAGCATCATCCTCCCATACTCATTTTCCCTTATGCTTGCTACATATGAAAAGAACTCACTAGGATTTTTCATAGCTTGACAGTTAATTTCTTCTCATACTGCAAGTTTGCTGTCTTTACCAACCAAGTAATTTTCCTGTCTTGCTCTTTGTACTCTTCATGCAACTGATTATTAGACATCATTATCAACATTCATCTTGTGTTACTTCTACAGTGTCTTCTTCCTCTGGATTTCACTCTTAATCTCTTCATTCATCATTTTACTCCAATCTTGTTTAGCCTTTTTCACCTTTGGAACACACACAGACATTCTCTCTCTTCTTCCCACTCAGCTCTTCTTCTTACACTATAGCTCCTAGTGTCCATAATCAACAGCTTTGTAGTTTCACATGTATCCCTTCTTTATAAAATAAGAAGTTCAAGAGAATCAGGGAAATTCTAAAACCAGAAACTTTTGTTTTATTTTATTTTTTTTTTTTTGGCATCCAGATATGATATGATATGATTCTTATGATCTCTGTATGGCCAAAAATCAAGGAAACATTGATAGTTAGGTATTTTGAATGGTTAAAACCTAGGATATCAGTTGCAGGAATCAGAGAAAAAAGTGAAAAGCAGAAGTTTAGTTTTTTTTCCCTTTTTGTTGTGTTGTTGTTGGCAAGAATGCAATAGAATTATTTAAATGCAGAAGAGATTAGAACAGTATTAACAGAAGTTACATGCAACTAATGGCCTTTGCAAATGATCATAAAGCATAAAATAAATTGACAGTGATGCATCTTTCCTGTTTTAGCCTTTAGACTACTTTTTTGCTGTGCTGGTAATTTTCAGCTATTGCAAGCTTTAGTATAAGCAGTAAAGGTAACTGAATACTTTGTTGGAAGCCATTTGTGATGTAGTTATTCTCATCTTGGATTGCTAACATTTCTTTGAAACCAGGCATGGGTAACAGGCAAACATTTGGAGTAGAATGAGGAATAATGTTTCCATACTTGTGAAAATTGTTTCTATAATGTGGTATGTTTGGATCAGAAGACTGGGAACAGTAGTATGACTGAGGAAATGCAGAATAAATATCCTCGAGATAATCTCAGTTGCATTCTTTTAACAGGAGAGATAACATGTTGTCAAAAGTGTGAGTATATAAGTGGTGCTTCATAAGTGACAAATGAATATAATCATCACAATCTGAATTACTAAGCAGCAAACATTCATTGGCAGAATGTTTGAAAAGTATTATTGGTGATGAAGAGAACAAGGACTATCTAATATTCTTGAAGTCAGACAAACAGATATAAAAAAGTGGTGTATGGGAATATGAGTTTGCAAAATTTAAGGTGACCAGTGGTGTATACTAAGGATCAGTTCTTGGTCGATTAGGAAACAGGACACATAGAACTATTCTTAAGCAGTTATGAGAAGGACACTGACCTGCAGAGATAAAAGGGTTATCATTCCGTTGTATAAGTCTCTGATCAGACTACACTTAGACTATTGTTCTCAGATTTGGTCCCCAGGATTTGAAGGGGATAAATTAACTGTGGAAAGGGTACAAAGAAGGATGACAAAGATGGTTTCAGGATCGTACAATTTTGGTTATGAGGATCGGCTGAGGGAATGTGGACTGCAGAGTTTGGTGGATAGAAGAAGGAGAGGTGATATGATTGAGACTTTTAAACTGTTGAGAGGTGGTTATAGGGTTGACACTGGGGGAGTTCGTTCACTTGGTTGAACAGCAGGAAGGAGTGATGACAAGAGGCCATCCCTAGAAGTTACGAAAGGAAACTGTGAGCAAGAGGGTGAGGAGTGGTTTCTTTGCATGGAGGGTGGTTGAACTGTGGAATGCATTGCCTGATGGAGTGGTGAGAGCGAGAATGGTCAATGAGTTTTAGGAGTGGTATGATAGACTTTGTGTTTCTTAGGGGGGGGCCTCCCCTCGATGAGTCTTGACAGACTTTATGTTCTTAGGAAGGACCTCCCACGATGAGTCTTTTGACTCCATGGAGACCTGAATAATAATAATAATAATTTGCTGATAATGCAAAGATAAGTAGGGTAATCAGGAATGCAGAACACATGCAGCACTTACAGAATGATTTGAATAAGTTGGAATTGTGGGCATGTGACTGTCAGATCAGTGTTAGTAAATGTAAAGTTATGCACTTTGGAGTAATGAGATATCTTTTAGCATATTATATTGGCAGGATAATGCTAGAAGAAACTGACCAGGGCCCAGGATCTCAGAGTTTTAGTAGACAGGAAGTTGGAGTTCAGAGCCTATAACAAAGATTGAGAATACTACCCAGAGCATTATTGCAATGCTGAAACAAATGTTGACATGCAAGAATAAGTAAGTCATTTTGCTTCTTTACAAGGTTTTGATACATTTCATATGAATTATTGTGTGCAGATCTCCTGGTTTCTATAATGGTGCAGATATAGTTTGAGAGGATACAAAGGAGAGTTTTAAAGATATCGTAACTGTGAAATATAGATCACGAGGAGAGATTGAGAATTTGTGGACAGATGCTAGCAAATAGGAGAAAGAGTGATGATATGATATGATAGAGAAATACAAACTTCTGAAAGGATCATATAGGATAGCCATAGACGGAATTTTTCATTTTATGGAGGGTATGAAAAGATATCTATGGAAGTTGAGAATGAAGCCAGCCTGGTTGGCCGAGTGGTTAACGTATCCGCTCTCCAGCCAAAAGGCTGCGGGTTCGAATCCTGCCATGGGCATGGATGTTTGTGATTGTTTGTGGAAAAACTAGTGGTGGTGGTCAGCAGTAGATGGCAATGTTGTAGTTGCGGTTAGTAAAAGTTGGTGGAGAGAGCTATAGAGCAGGTGCCCTCCCTCGATGAGTCTATGAACTCCATGGAGGTGTCAAATAATAATAATGATAATAATGAATGCAGTCAAGAAAGAGATTCAAGCTAGATTTTTTTTCTCATAGAGCTTCGTGTGGCTGGAATGGCTAGTCTTTGGAGGTTGTGATAATAATAATATATATATATATATATATCAGCCCCACACATATAGTGGTGCAGATGTAGTTCTCAAGAGATCTCAAGACCTATGACACAACAGTGTCATATGTGCATGTTAGCAAGTAGTTATAAGAAAGAAAGGAATTTCTTTATATATTATTTGAAGACTTGTTATTTGAAGAATGTTGATATTTTCCATGTTTCTGCCTGTTATCATCTCTATATTGCTGATTTGCAAAATAAATTTGTGAACCGCAGTTATTACATTTATTATGCTTGACAAGAAATTATATTTTTATTTAATCCTTTAGCCGAGCATAAGCAAACAAAGTTTGCACATGAAATATCTTCATATGCAAATTAGATTATTTGTATATACAAACTTTTTATTTCATCCCAAATGCCTTAATATTCCATAAGTCAAAGCTTGCTTCATTTTTGATGCATATTGCTGTATATTATGGTAAGGGCCACTACTCAGAATTGTTTCGATCTTTATTGAGGATTTCATTGAGTCAGTATCCTCCAATTCAAAAACTCATAGTTGACTTAAACCCCAAAAAAACCTACTCTCTCACATACCTCAAAAAGCTCTTAAAATATCAGTAATCTCTTAGCCGCTCAAAATACTGTGCTGAACCTCAGCCCTGCACAGCCACCATGCTAATCAGCTCTATGCAGTAGCAGACAAAAACCTACTATGCATCAAGCATCGTCTCTACATGGCAGCACACAACCCTACAGTGCACAAAGACCTGCACTCCATTAATCTTTTATACTAAGGCAATAAGGTAAAGAAAAAACATGATTGTTATCTGATGCCTATACAATCAACAGCTACAACATGCCGGCTCAGGTGTTGTCCAGATAAACAAGGCCTGCGATACCAGTCGAGCGATCAGGTTGGATCGAAAAGTGGGAAACTGAAACTAACAGAACTGTTATCAGTAGGAACGTGGAATGTGCAGACGCTCTGGATGTCAGGATAATTAGAACTACTTCATGAGGAAATGAAGAGATATCTGTGGGATATACTAGGATTGGCAGAGATGAGATGGACATCATCTGGAGAGATCAATGGATGCGAAGTAATACGGTCAGGACGTGACACCATGCACGAAGCAGGAGTTGGCTTCCTTCTTAGCAAAAGAGCTCGAGAGGCACTGTTAGGCTACAAACCAGTCAATGAATGAATCATAGTAGCAAGATTTCAGGCAAGCCATTCAACATATCAATAGTTCAGATATATGCACCCACATCTGACAGCACAGATGAGGATATTGACTTATTCTACAAAGATCTGACAGAGACAATAGAAACAACACCAAAACAAGATGTGCTAATTATTGAAGGAGATTGGAATGCCAAAGTTGGAATAGATAATGATGGTTGGGAGAGAGTCATGGGACAATATGGTTTTGGAGAAAGAAATGAATGGAGTGAAAAATTGTTAGAATTTGCTGTGGTCCATGAGATGATGATCTGTAACACAAGATTCCAACAAAAGGAATGTAGAACATGGACGTGGCGATCAAATGATGGGAAAACCAAAAACATGATGATTGATATCATTAAAAGAAGATGGATAACATCAGTACAGCAATGTCGAACTTTTCAAGGAGCGGATATACACTCGGACCATAGTTTAGTGATTGCAAACATCAAGTTGAAATTAAAAAAGAAATATAAATCCCAACATTAGAATAAAAGAGATGCAGCACGAATAAGTGAAGCAGAAATAGGAAGAAGGTACAGAACAGTGTTAGAAGAGAAACTTAAAAGTGTGGAGAAAGAAAAAAACTCGAATTTAAAAGTGAAAAGAGTAATGAAGGTGATAGAAGATGCAGTCGAAGAAACAGTACCAGATGAAGAGAAGATCAAGAAGAAATGGATTACACAAGAAACACTGAAGTTAGTACAGGAAGAAAGGATACATCAGAACAAATAGAAGAGCAATATAGAAGAAAGTGTAATGAGGCGAAAAAAACAGTCAGAATGGATAAGATGAAATGGTTAGAAGCCCAATGCAACAATATAGAACAGTACTATGGAGAGCATAAAACAAGGGAGGTATACAAAATGATCAGAACCATTAATAGAAAGTGGCAACCAAAACAGACCACAATTAAAGATGAAAAAGGCAAAGTATCGATGAATAAAGAAAAAATTGAACAGCAGTGGACAAGATACTGTAGTGAGTTATATGAAGAAAAACTAGATTCAGATAGTGTTGGGAAACTGACTGAAGAATTAAAGCAGATATCACCACCAGGTAATGAGCATGATATGGACATTTTAAGAGGAGAGGTAGAAGAAGCAATAGGACGGCTAAAACAAAACAAGAGAAGTCCTGGTAACGATAACATTACTGGAGAAATGATTACATATGAAAGTATGATTAAGAAATGCACCAACTATGTAATATGGTATGGAAAGAAGGGAAAATGCCAGAGGAGTGGGTGAAATCAATATTAGTAACATTATACAAGAAAGGAAATAAGCTAGAATGTAAAAATTATAGAACAATTGCCCTGATAAGTCACCTTGGTAAAGTGATGATAATCATATTGACAGAAAGATTGAGAACACAATTGGAAGCATACCTTGCAGATGAGCAAGCAGGATTTAGGAAGGATAGAACTACAATTCAACAGATTTTGACAATGAGGTTAATAGCAGAGAAAGCTAGGAGAAAAAACAAAAACATATATACTTGCTTTGTTGATTTTCAGAAAGCATTTGACAGTATTGACCAGAAAGTGACATTAGCAGTTCTGGAATCCTATGGAATTGATAAAAAAAAAAAAAAAAAAAAAAAAAGCCAATAGCTATATTAAAAGATGTTCATCAGAATGCAGTTGCAGCAGTTAGAATAGGTGATGATTTGGGGAAATGGTTTAAAAACAAGCAGAGGTACTAGACAGGGAGACCCAATATCACCAAGCATTTTCATCGCACATTTAGAAAGAGCAATGGACAAACTGCAGGAAGATGCTAAAGGAATATCTGTACACGGAATGAGAATTAACAATCTGAGATTTGCAGATGACATTGTTATTATTGAAGAAGATGAAAGAGAACTACAAAAAACACCTGAAACTGTTAAATGAGGAAGGGAAGAGATTTGGGCTTGTTATGAACTTGGAAAAAACAAAGACAATGGTATTTGGTGAGAAGAACATGAAACAAAAGATATAAGTGGATGGAACTGATATAGAAAATGTAGAACTAAAAAAAAAAATAAAGATCAGGATTGCAAAGGGAAGAACAAATCTGAAGGCCATGGATAACATCTGGAAAAGTAAAGTGATCAGCCTGAAAAACAAAACTAAGAGTGCTGGAAACATGCATCTTCAGCAGTGTACTTTACGGATCTGAAACGTGGGTAATAAATAAGGAATCAAGAAAAAGAATTTTGGCATTTGAAAGAACTTGTTACAGGAAGATTCTAAGAATAGGATAGGTACAGAAAATCACCAATGAAGAGCTCTATCAGAAGATACAACCAAAACAGAATCTAATGTAGAAGATTATAAAACGGAAGCTGCAATTATTTGGACACATCTGTAGAATGAGTGAGGACCGGAAGATAAAGACATTTATGTTTGGTATTTTGGATGGTTTATACAATAGTGGGAGACCATACAAAGAATGGATAGACAATATAAAAGACTGGTGTGGAATGGGTGTACAAAAACTGCGACACTGTGCACTGGACAAAGAAAGGTGGAAAAAGATAGTGAAGCAGGCATCAGACATCAACAGGCAGTGAGCTCATGGTTCATGATGATGATGATGATGTCTAAGGCAATTGATCATCATGATCACCTCCTATATCTAAACTGTGGTTACTTTCTTCACATGCAGACAGAATAGATGCTGATGTTATCACCAGAGACAACACTCCTAATATTATAAGTTATTTTCAGTAACTTTCATAAGTTACTGAAGATCATTATCCTGCAGTTAGTATAAATTTCATTTTTCTCCCATGATGATTACTCTCTCTCTCTCACTCTCACTCACTCACTCACTCACTCACTCACTCACACACACACACACACACACACACACACACACACACACACACACACACACACACACACACACACACACACACACACACACACACACACACACACACACACACACTCTGTGTGTGTGTGTTTGTGAATACGATTAAGTAGAATGTGTAGTTTATATATTTATGAATTCTTCATAACCTTTATTTTTGGATAATTGTGCTATTGTAAATTAACAATATAATGTCCAAGAAAACATTTGTTTAACACATTCAATTGAGGCTGTATGTTGTGCCTTTTGTTGCCTTAGTACAGCACAAAACACACCCTGATATGAATGTTCTAAAGAATTCATTGTGAACAACTTCATGTATAGTAACATGTTGAGATGTATATTCTAGGGACAGGGAGAAGCTTGTGGTTGGTTAAAGAGTGTGCAAAAAAAATTTCTAAATTTCTAAAAAGGGAGCTTTAGGAATGTGTATCATGCTGGAAGTAAATGTATTTTTAACTGGAAAAATTCTTCACACAGTCCAAGGATGTTCCCTTTTAGTTTGTTTACTCTTCTGTTAGTTCAGTTTGCCTTGCTTCAGTGCTGAGAGTCCTACAGTTCCACAGGCTAGTTTCTAGTGGCAGCATGTTTAGTTACCCATGCATTCTTGGCACCTTCTGCTATCTGATGTAGGGAGTAACATTCTAGTCTGTGGGGAATGAGGGCCATTTTATTCCTATATTCATCCTATGGCCATAATTCACCATGCTTGCCCACTGCAGATTGGTGCATATGGTAGCAGTTTCACATGACATTCACCAAGTAAAAACCACAGCCCTCTCTTTATTATATTCAGTTACCCTAATAACCAACAGATGGTAGTCAGGGTTTCTCCTCTCTCCGAGGAGATGCACTATGTAGCTAGTGGAAGCCAAAGTTCTGTGGTATATAATATCTGCTGTAGGCATAGCACCACAGAACTTCGGTAGTTTTCCATATTTTTTTGGAAAAAATAAAGGACAAATCATAAATTGTCTTATAATAATAATAATAATAAAAAAAAGCAGGTTTATTTGTTTCACTAAAACTAAAAAGCTTTATAACAATTATTATAAAATATAAGCATATACATATGATTTTAAACAATCATATTATTACTTAAACAAATGACATTTGTTTCATGTTTCTATGGGCCGTGTGCTACGTGCCAATATTCAATTTACTATTGCAATTCATAAAATAAAGGACAAAAATGGCCATTTTAGAAAAAAAAAAATCTAAATTACAGAGCTGTTAAATAAAGGACATATGGTCACTGTGCACGAACCAAAAAACAAACAAAAAAAAAAAAAAAGAGTAGTTTTGGTAGTTATTACTTTAATGACACAAATAACACCAACATACTATTTATTGAATTCCAATAAAAAATAAAAGGTCCGAAACTATCTTTATAAAGAAATAATTTCGTTATTTATGTCTTCAGTTTTTTAGAGAGATTTTCATCGTTCTGACAACAGAAATAAAAAATAAACATACCTGTGTTATTTATTGAATTTTGGCAAAAATTAAGTGTGCATACAACTAGCTGTAGTTGGTCTTTTTTTTTTTTTTTAACATTTGCAACATTTTGAGATGAAGCATAATTATTATATTATATTAAGACACCTCCATTTCATATCTTTCATGAGCGGAATGATTTTTATAAAAATAACCGTTCTTTTTTTCTCATGAATCCTCTAATGATACTGCGTTTTCCCTTTTCTTTTTGTTAACTTTTTCACGTTTCCCCCCCCCCCCCCCAATTTTGAAACATTCATGTAAAACTTGGATGTTTTTCATGAATGTTTAATCTTGGATGGTTGGATAATCTCTCTTCTATTGCTATTCTAATATTACTTCCGCATAGAAATGCGAGCGCCTTATCGATGACTGTAAGAACTGGTGGCTGCTCTCCAGGAAATGCCTTGCTCATTTCTCTGTCCGCTAATTTGTATGTTGTTATTTTCAAAAGTGCAGTAATATTTCATGTTTTGTTATGCATTTTATTATAAACAATAAACTCTCGATAATAATATCGCATTCTTGCTTCATTTTTAATAAGTTGTATTATTAATTTATTAATCGTAATTAAAATTCAGTTTAGTTTTATTAATTATTAAATAATTTGTTGTTTCTCATTGTAGAATACTGGGATATTTTTAAGCGCCTCCTTAGCGCAATTCGAAGAACAATGGCACGTTGCGCCCTTCGATTGGAAAAGCCCTAGGCTGGATTCTCGTCATGACGACAGGAATCTTTATATGGGCTTTTTCAGATGAAGGTGAGTTAGCCGATCTCATACGGAGGTAGCAGAGTTTTTTTCACCCAGAAACTCGGGTTTTTCATACAGGCAAATTGGCCATGAGAAGACACGCAATTAACAGACAAAACACACGGTGGTGGTAGGCGGTAGATGGCGTTGTGTATATTTGAAGAATATGCGGGGAGAGTGTAAGTTGTAATGGAGTGGAGTAGAATGCCGTCTAGCAATGAGCTCTTGGAAGTGTCAAATGATAATTTATACTTGACAAGAAATTATGATAATATTATTTTAGTGTTAGTTAGCGAACAAAATTTTGCACAAATTGGCATTTCCTTTGATTGTATAATGCATTTTATTATAAACAATAAAATCTTGGTGATAATGTTTCATTCTATATTCTCTTTTAATAAAGCAGATTATTAATTATGCTGACAAGAAATTATATTCTTACTTCATTCTTTATCCAGGTATGAGGAAACAAAAGTATACACAGGAGGCATCTTTACAATACTGAATGTGCATATCTTTGCAATAGAGTACGTGTGTGTGTGTGTGTGTGTGTGTGTGTGTGTGTGTGTGTGTGTGTGTGTGTGTGTGTGTGTGTGTGTGTGTAGAGAGAGGGGGGGAGACTGTTCATTTTGCATAAAATTGCACCAGTAATCAATGTGCACCACACCTTATATGTTGCCATTCCTTATGAGAAGGGCTACTACTACCCAGACCAGTTTTACTTTTACTGAGGCATCAGTATCAGTGGGTGCTAGATTTGAGAAAATACTGAGAACTAAATAATGTAGAGATCAGTTATACTTGACAAATTATGTTTTTGTGTTATCCTTTATCAAAGAATAAGCAAATCAAAGTTTGCACATAAAAGGTCTTCATGTCTGAGCCATCAGTAAATGTTGAACCTGGCCTGAGCAGTGAACCTTCCCATAATGCATGACAATAACATGTCCAGAAGGGAGTGTGCTGTGCATTATGGGATACTGAGGTAGTTTTCCTCGTGTTGATGTTTAGTAAAGAAAACGTGTCTAAAGATAAAAACGTGTCTAAATAATTAATTAAATTTATTTAGTTAATTAGATCATTTTGTCTTGTTGCCAAGGCATCTTCATGGGCACAAAGAAATATGCTAAGCATGTGCATGCAGGCACACCAACAGGGAAGGCGAACTTAGACATAGTGTGTTAGGCAGAATCCTATAGCTAACTGGCACCTTCAATGGATATGGTGTTGGAATCTTTCTGAAGTATGATTGTTTCCCAGATTTTTAATGAAGTGAGGCATTGGAGAATGTCATAGTCTGGTGGCAGATTCTAGAAATAGTTTCTCATATTTATATCTGTTTTTGTATAATCTGAGAGTGGGTAACTCAGGCTTATGAGACCAGTATATTCTGTTAAGTGTGTGTATGCATGTGCTTATGACAGGTTTGTCTGTTTTGTGGGATGAAAAACCTGTTTCAGGAGGAAAAGTAGAGAGTGAGGGAGGAAGGTTATTATCTCTCTTTCTGAGACTTTTAGCCTATATACTGCCATATTTGAACCACTGTACACTGATTTGGTTTGGGGATGATAAAGTGTTGGGAGAGGATTCAGAGGAAAGCAACTAAATGGCGACTGGTTTGTAGAATACTCTATGGAGGTAAATTTGAAAGTGTTGAGTTACAAAATTTGGTTGATAGGTTGAAAAGAGGGAGATATGAGTTGGCAAAGCTGTTTTTTGTATAATATAAGCACATACACACATGAAAGATATTTAATTAGCCAAATATTTCGGTCTGAAAATTGCAGACCATCTTAGTGGCAATACAAGGTGGAATACTAACAATAGATCATTTATAAATAGAACAAGCCACATGATGTTATATCACTAAATATTAAAGAGAAATATTTTTAAGCAGAGACATGATTGAATTAAAAATATTAATTAATAATTTCAATAATTTTAAATAACATAAAATTAATATGAATTAATGAGTTATCCTGATTAGACTTTCCCAGATTTTTGATACAGATATACAGTCATTCCTATTCAGGTTAAGATGGAGTAAGGCCTCTATGCTTTCTTTGAATAAACGTTCAAATTTATAGTGGGATCTATGTAAGAGGCAAGTTTTTGACCAAAGGATGTTGTGGTTAATTTCTATCCCGTGCTGAGCCAATCCATATTTTTCGGGTTTGTTGTGATGAATGGAGGATTGACGTTCTTGGATTCTTTTTTCTAGAGAGCATCCAGTTTGTCCAAAATAGCAGAGATCACAGTTGCAAGGAATTTGATAAACTCCAGGAAGAGATATAGTTGAACATTTGTCTTTAGAAGAAGGAAAATGGGAAGATAATTTGTTAATAGGTGAATAAGTAGCTGTTAACTCATATTTCTTCAGAATTCTTGAAATAGGTTCTGAATCCCGGAGATATATGGAATTGGAACTCGACGTATTGAATCTTTGTTGTTTAGTGGTGGATTAGAAGAATCGAGATGTTGTGTACTCTTTTTCGGAAAAGCCATCGAGTTTCATGTGCTGTTGGATAGTAG